>NC_056570.1:12108623-12127362 GCF_013358625.1 Macadamia integrifolia
AAAAAAAAAAAAAAAAAAAAAAAAAAAAAAAAAGAAAAAAGAAAAAGAGAAAAGAAAAATTTTCTTTGTGCCAAAAGTAAGTTTTCATAAGATACTGAAATAAAATGATGAACAAACAAGGGGAGGGAAAAAGAAAAAAGAAATAAAATATCTATGTGTTTGTGTTTTCAGGAAATGCAAGAACAAATCCCTATGGGTCAAAAGCCATCATCTGAACCGTACTCTGAACCATCTTCATAAAGCACCAGAGAATCCACAGATGTTAGTCCAACTTGTTTCAGCCTCTGGGTCAAGTCCTGAATTAGTGTGCCCTGCCGTGCAATCTCCCGATCCTTGGCAACTATCACCTCGCATAGGCCATAGTGTATCCTCCTTATCTCAGCATAGACCTCTGGGGACACCTAAGAAAAAGCATATTAGTCAGAGAAAATCAAGACTTAAATTGGAAAATGATCAGATACTCACATAATCATAAGGAATAGGCAGCCCAAGGGAAGCATCTACATTTGTGTTCGGCTCCAGAAGATGAGGGACACTGGGGTTGGGTGTGTTGGGATAGGTCTAGGCAGGGATGCCACGAAAGGGGACATTAGCAACCCTGAGAGACCCGCTGGCACTGGTAAAGGGCCCTGTTTGTGAAGGATCGGTAGCATTGGCATACAATCGAATAGCAGAAGGATCTACACGTCTCACTCTCCCCTGAAAGAACATCAGTCACGACCAAAACAAGGAAGAATCTGTAGGAAATACTCAAGAAAGGGCAACACACCATTGGACCATCGGGACCGAGAAGGGTGCACACTGTCTCCTCCTCTAGGAAGGCTTCGTAGTCCTTATCCGGATTAAGAAAGGAGTCCTCCCATACTTCGTCAGCCAAGCGCCTCACCTCGTCCACTGGGATGATCTCTGGACAGTGCATGGTGGGTGGAGGAAGACCGAGAGAAGGGCATAGATCAATATCTGACAACTGGGATACTACTCTCTCTCCTAAGTACCAAGCATGGCCCCACATACCCTAAAAAATGACTCGGTTCTCAGACAATCGATGAGCCAAGGTAACTCTCTCGGAATCCAAAAACACAAGTTCATAGAATGGTCTCCAAGTAACTTGCAAAACAAAGGAAGGGTAAGTACAGCATCAGACAAATAGAATTTCAATGTAAGACATGGCATGTCGTAGTGAGATCGTTCAAAAGAGAACGAGCAGTGGTCCCTAGAGGATGTGTCGAGCCCGGACCACCTGGTTATCTCCCCACTTTGTGGCCAGAGGGAAGAAGAATGTCTTAGGATCCCTCAGTTTAGGGCTATGGTCCCCAAGTGCTCAAAACTCCAGGGTTGTTTTAAGAAATCAAAGTAAGAAAGTGCAGACCAAATGACTAAAAGGAAATAGACATGAGAAGAAAAGTTACCTGGATAATATAGCCTGCCCCCTTAAGTCCCCTATCTCCATAGGACAGCAGGTCTAGGGACCACAAGAGATATGCATTGGCGGCCCCGCCCCAGTCCCAGGAATCTACTGTGCGAAGATCTTTGAGGAAGTACATCATACGGATATCTACTACCCCTCAGAGGTCACTGAAGAGGCATTGACCCACAGTAAACACCAGGAAGGAATGTGCCACTTGAGACAAATTGCCTGGATTCTCCCCCAAGCCGACTTTCCACCATCAGGCACTAATCTCCCCTAGGCGGATGCATATTAGGCCAACTTTAATGGTGATACCGGTCAGATCTGTAACCTAGTAGTCGAAAATCTTGGTGGTAGGGTCATGGATCTACCCCCAAATGGAATGCCTATTACGTAATGGTGATCTCACCAACAGGAAGGTGGAAAGTGTGTACTCGGCCACCACCACTCCATCAAGGCCCCCACCAATGTTGGATTTAACTTTCGAGTCTCTATAAGGGCCAGTCGGCACAAATAGGTATCATCAACCGTCTCTTTCACCCTACGAGGGAGTATCCTATGCCAGGATGAACCATGTTCGAATGGCCATAGGAGGCCAAGGTAGGTGGTTCCTTCCCCTTATGCTAATGAAAATAAAAAATATATAAATAAGAAAAATCAGCAAAAAGCAAAAACAATACGATAAATAAAAAGAGAGAGAGAGAGAGAGAGAGAGAAAACAACAAAACAGGAATAAAAGATGATCAAAATAATGAATGAAATGTAAAGACTTACCTAGGAACCCCATATGCAGTTGCAGATGTGATTATGGCTGTTATGAAGAGTTTGCCAAGAATACCAGTTGGTCAGGCCCTCATCCCTGCAGGAAGGACGCTGTAACTCTCGAGCTAGACCTCTCCTAGAGTCTTCCTCTTCCTGCTTTCAGCCATATTTTAAAAAATTGTAAGAAGCCCCAAAAAACTTTCCTAAATTATAAGAAGCCCTAGAAAGTTTCCCAATTTTCATAAAAACCTACAAGAATATCAATTCTCCAAATAACTCCTCCTTCAAGAACAAGATGAAGATCTTCAAGAACTAGATGAAAAACTCAAAAAATAGGAAGGAAAACTTAAAGAAAAACCAGAGTTCCAGGACCTCAAAACTCACTCAAAAAAGGAAGAGTGAAGAATGAACAGGGGAGGGGACCCATTTTATATAAAATATTTCGTTCCCAAAAAAAAAAAATCAATATTCTAAATCAAGCATCAAGAATCAATATTCTAAATCAAGCATTAAGAATCAAATTCTAAACCAAAAATCAAGAATCAAGGAAAAATCAAGAGGAGACATAATTTACTCGGCCCCAGGCAGCTCAATCTCATTGACCCGGCCCCAAGATGCCTAATTGTATTTACCCGGCCCCAGGTGCCCAATCTCATTGAACCGGCCCCAGGTGACCTAATCACATTTTTTCGGCCCCAGTTGGCCCAATGTTATTAACCCGGCCCTTGAAGGCGCAATCTCTTTGAGTAGGATCTGAGTGGCCCGATTTCATAGACTAAATCCCAAAATTGGCACATGTGAAGCCCAGCTAAGAAAAATCCAAGCATCAAACATTTTTTTTTTTTTACTTATTATAAGATTGGAAGAGCATTGAATTCCTCTCTTATAGCCATCGGTCCCAGATAGTCCAGTTTGGTTTGAAAGCGCCAGCATGGAGACTATATTCCCTAAACTAGCGCATGTGAAGCTCAGCTAAGGAAAATCAAAGATCAAAGTACTAACATTTTTGCAGGATCAGAGCAGTAGCGAATTCCTTTCCACAATTAGCAGCCCCAGGTAAGTCCTCAACTTCAAAGTAGTTAGGAGATATTATCTGTTGCATTTTTCAACTTCGTCATAACTGAGCAAGATGACGGCAGTGCATGCTCCAGGGAACAAAATGTGGTCATTATTTTCTTTGCCCTTCGGCCATTGGCATAGGCCTCGGCCAAAGAGGGGCATTCTATAGACACCCAATTTTGTCACTCTCCTCTGGCTATGATGAAATATGAATCTTGGACATGAATTTTGGCTTCCGACCAACAGAGATTCTGATGGAAACATTCCCCTACCTAAAACCTTGGGAATCCCCACGCGGGAGAGAGGCGGGGGTTGATCCAATTTTATCGTTTTATATACAAAGGAATCTGGTCAAGATGACCGTACAAATGGATAGTGCTCAAAAATATGATTCCGACGATATATGGTGAACCAAAATTTAACCTTCAGATTGCCCATAATCTTCCCTGAAAAATCATATTTTTTTCGCACGAATGTCACGCACACTGGCCAGCCAACCAAACCAGCCAGCAAGCCAAGCCAGCTAGCTAGCTAGCCAGCCTAGCCAACCATCTAGGCCTACCAGCCCAGCTTGACCTACACACCCCTGCCGCATGCTGTGTGCCCCTGCTGCACAGCCTGCGTGCCCCCACCGCATAGCCTGCATGCCCCCGCTACACAGCCTGTGTGCCCTTCCTGCCTACTGCGTGCCCCCGCCGCATAGCCTGTGCACCCCTGTTGCACACTGTACGTGCCCCTGCTGTATGACCGTGCACACCTTTCCTGCGCCATACGCATGTTACCCGCACACCCATGCATGCACGCGCCCACTGCCCATACCCACACCACCTCGACCATTACCCACGCGTCATTCGTCGCGCATCCATGATGTCACCTGCACTACCTACCTAAATTAACCATACCTCGGGCAATTCGGCCTGGTCCCGTGCACCGTCGTCAACGAATGGGATTGGTGTTCCTCTCTCCTCCTCTTTTTTTGAAAACTGCCTTTTTTAGCTAAAATTTCTCTCTCCTCCCATGTTTTCGAAAACCCCCTTTTACCCACTGGACAAAAGCCCTCCTCACCCATTTTACCTTCAAATCCCTCCTTTACCCATTAGACAAAAACTCTATCCCCTCACTTTAGGCATGAGCCCCCCTTTCGTCCACTGGATAAAGGGATTCCCCCTCTCCTATTTGGCCAAAAAACTATAAATACCTCCTCCCTTAGAAAAATAGACAAACGAACCAGAATCCCCCCCCCTTTACTCTTTCATAGTGAAATTTTCCTCCCCTCTCCCTCTTGATTTTCTTCTAATCTTCAGAGCGATCTTCGTTAAATCCGAAAACTCATTCAGAGATTCAAAGTGTTCTTCGGGATCTTGAAGATCTTCAATCCAAATTTCTAGTTAGATCCAGTTTTTAGCCAAAAATAATATGTTCTTGAGCTACCTCCTTTGAGTGTTCTTTAGTGTTCTCGAGCGGTCTTGAGATAGAAACCCCCTTTTTTGAGGTTCTTTGGGTCTACGAAGAGATCTTTGTTAAGATCTAAAACTCTGTTCAGATCTTCAAAGTGTTCTTCGGGACTTTAGAGTTTCTTTAATACATTTTTAGGTCAGCCCGTTTCTTTTCAAAAATAGCCATTCCTAGCGGAACCCCTGTCCGAGTGTCCCTGGAATCTTTCCAGAAATAGTCATTCCTAGTGGAAGTTCTACCGTGAAGTGCCACCTCAGCCTAGCCCTCCCTTAGCCTATCCCCAGCGGAAGCTCTGTCAGAGTGCCACCTCGTCCAAAATCCAAAAATAGATTTCCCTAGCCGAAGTTCTACCAGAGTGCCACCTCATCCCAAGCCCAGAAATAGCCTTCCCTAGCCAAAGCTCTATCCGAATCCAAATCCAAAAATAGCCTTCCCTAGCCGAAGCTCTGTCTAAACCCAAATCCGAAAGCTACCATTCATAGCTGGAACTCTGTTCGAATACCATCACAATCAGTATCTCTCAAGAAAGGAAGTTTGAGGTCAAGACCATCTTCCCCTGAGCCATGAGAACATGAAAGATAGTCCGAATCGGTACTAGTCAGGGGCCCACCCCTCTTGACCCAAAATAGAGGTTAAGTTCAGGTATAAATTCTCAACCAACACGTCATAATGTAGACTTTATACATGTCTTTTTTTAGTGTGTATAGTAGTTTGAATTCAATTAATGTATATATGTGTGATAACTTAGCCATACATGTGGAATAGTAATAATTGTGGAAAATGTTCGTTCTCAAACATCTAGCAAGAAGACCGGTTGAACCGTGCAGATTGGGTGCTTAACACCTTCCCAACTCTGTAACCTGACACTTACCCTAAATCTCTGAACTAGACCAAATTTTGGGCTCTTTTCTCAGGATTGGACCCACCCCCGGGTCCTAAGCCTGTAACCCTAGGTGGCGACTCCAAACCCCATTTGCATGATCTCGATCCCCAAATTAGACCACCATTAAATCCCTCGTCTCAAATGACAAAATTTACACTCTTACGAAATAGCCTTCCACGTATCTCCAAGCGGTGATACGGTGGTGCGGGGCCCACAAGCAAAGCACACATGACATGAAACCCCTCCCCTCGCATGGAAGAGAAGGAGAGAGGAGAGAGGACGGGGGAGGCACAGTCCATTTCTCCGGTCGCTACCCTCACAGATACTAGTAACACATCAGCTACAAAGTGTAATCTGTGGCTACTACTAACTCTATTGCACATACTCAATGCATGAATGCAACAAGCATACGGAAATCTTGGCACCGATACCACCTGGTCACGTTGGATTCCGTCTTATACATATAACCAAATACATGGCGATCACGGTACTGGTACCACCTCGGCCACACCAGATCCCGCCATACATGTCCATAAACATCTCATATCATAATTGTAAAAATGTAACATATAACATGTCATCATCATACTTGAGCAATTTAAATCATCATATAAAATCTTACACATGTAAGCAGTTCTATAATAATAAAACAATCCAAAATAAATCAAAGCAACCATCCCTCACCTTGTTGATCTCTGCTTGTGTTAGGGTTCAGATAAAGCCACTGATCAATCCACTTAGTTTCAATCTCGGGGCACGTGCGCATCACTATCCTAGAGATAAGGGCATTCATACATCAATACGTGTCGGAAAGATCGGGAGAGGCCCACTTGGGTCACCCCCAAAAGGTACAGACGAGGTTTCCCAGTGACAGTAATGTCACCAGAAACACCTACTAGAAATATCAGTGTTGTTTCTAGTGGTGGTGACAGAGAGCTGACTGAGCTCTATGGTTCATTGAAAACAACCCACTGGAAGAAGGCCCAGTGGATCTGGTGGCTTGCTTTCGATGGTAGTACAAACTGTCCACTCAAATTGGGGCTTTCCGACTCGGGCCCTATTGTCAGGATTTATTCTATGGAGGTTGTAGGGAATGGTCCTAGCATCATTCTAAGCCAATAAAATCCCGATTCCACCGAGCCATTTGGGAGATACATCGAGCAAATGATCGAAACCCTAGTTGGTCATTTGGCAATACTTGTTGCCAGAGCTCACCGGGCTTGGTTTGAACTCGACAACAGCACTAGGAGGGTGGAATACGCATTCCCCGACCTCAACATGGTTTGTACACTAAGATTCCATCCAAACCTAGCTTAACCTAGGTCAAAATGAAGAGAAAGAGTGGTGGAAGTGAGTGCACTTATCTCCAACAACAATTCCAGTGACTAGGCGGCAGCCAGCACCAAGGTAAGACCTCCTCCTTCTTCCCCTCTTTCTCTTCTCTCCTACATTGGACACAAAGGAAATGAGGAAATGAAATCCTCATTTCCTTCTTATGTGTTAAGTTGGACCCTATTCAGACCGATCGGGTTAATACAACTTTCGGAGCCCAAGAACCCGAATACTTAGGTTTGCGAAATGCTCATGACATGAGGAAAGTGTGAAGGATGATTTGAGATCATCCGAAACTGCCTACGATGCGAGTGGTGGGACCCAAGGGCATAAGAACCTTAACAGTAGCCTATATGGCTCACTGGAAATAGCCCACCGGATTCAGGCCCAGTGCTTCCGGTGGCAAATTTTCAGTGGTCAAGATTGCTTGTTGTCCACCAACTAGCCTTGCACAGGTGGTTGCCCTCGACCATGCTCATGGTCTTTTGGCAACTTCGGTACGTGCCGAGATTTATGTGTGAGGAGTTGGGTCACTTACCGTCTGGGATCATCTCCCCCTTCAGCAATGGGCGGCCATAAGTCAAAACCCGGCCGTGCTTCCAATCTCCTGTCCAAGAGCTACCACAACAGTTCAAATTAGATCAAGTCAGGGCACAGGTGTAATAGGATATTAAGAGGCCGTTGGATGCTAGGGTCAACATAATCCACACATACCTTCGGCCAAGTGATGGCATCGTAAGGTGGATTATGAGGGGCAATTGTTGGCACCAAAATTTGAAAATATACACCCAGTGATGTGGCAGAGGCTGTTTGGATGAAAAAGAGAAGGGCGTGGGCTGATCGAATTGGTCGATACTCATAAATGGTGCAACACCATCACACAAGGACGGTTAATACACACGCATGAGAAGTGGCATCAATGGGACAGGTGTCAATGGTGCATTGGAGCACCACTTTATGGGAAAAGCGGGCTGATAGTGTCTGTGATGGAGTGGTTAACCCTCAATGTATATAAAGAGAGAAAACCGGCCAAGCAAGGAAACCAACAACATACACACAAACCCAATTACAATGCAACTCTTTTATTTTTTTTATATTCTTTTACTTTTCACTGTTTAGAGTTAGAGATGGAATAGAACTCTTCTACCCATTACTTTTGAATTTCCATCCACAGGGTCTATCCATTAGACTCTTGTGATTTGTATTCAGAACGTGTTGAGGAATATATCATTGTTTATTCCTTCATCGATTAGTGGCTTTGATTATTTAAAAGTCCTTGGAGCTATCGGGGCAAGAGGAGAGCCCAAGTGGCTTGATCGAAGTCAGATTAATATTTGAATCCGGTCAGGAAGGATTCTGGTACGCCAGCACATACAAGAGTACGGTCAACACTATATAATTAGGAAAGTCAATTGTATGGTTAATTTTTTTTTTTTTTTTTAAACCGCTTGCCTTGGCCTTGATAAACTTATCATGGTGGTCCAGATATTTGGCTTGTGTCAAATCATACGAGGCTGAAATTTGTGGATAAATATACAATAAGATACCTTGCTCATATGGAAAACTTGCTAAGCGGCAAACATAAGGTTTGAAAATACAGGGTTAGGAATAGTGCACAATAGTGATTGAGGTGTGTAGGAGTCTACAGACATACACGGGATGCACGCCAATCCTTGAAAAGGTATTTTCTTGAATTAGATTCCAAAATTTTACATGTGGTTAAACCAGACCCTTTACTATCTATTCAACTGTCAAAATTGTCATATTATCATCCAACATGATGCAATTGAAGATGAGCCACTTTGGTAAGCTTACAACAGCTGGGCTGTTCAAATGAGTTTTCCCCTAGTTGTGAATATCCAACTTCGTTAATAGATTGTTAGAATAAAACGGTGGTAGTTGTGTTGTTCAAATGAAAATTTTCCTCATTATAGATGTCTAACTTAGTTAATTGATCATCAGAATCATGAAAATCCTTCTTTCCGAATAATTTCGTAAAGGGTGAGAGAATGCTACTCGATAGTGCATGTACACAGCAGTGCCTACGGTCAATGAATGCAAGCATCTTCAATGCAGGACAGTGTGGTCTTTTCGCACCAACTGTGTTTTGGTGCAGATTCACACTAATTGGTAGTATTCTTTTTTCCTTTCATAAATCTTCTAAGGGTCAACTTTTCCTGCCTTGTAGCAGTACTAGCAGAGGCTATGCATGCAGACAAGAGCAATCCGTGCCTGGCATAGAGGTCATTTCGTGGGAGGGATGGGCCAGTAGGATGAAGGCCCATTGGGTTTTGCTTTTACTGGAGTTCGATGATATCTTTTAACGATGGTGGGAAGAAAAGAAGATAGCCTGCAAAGGCAAAGCTGCCAAGACGAGATATCATTCTCAATTGCTGGCCCCCCTGCCATGGTTCCACCACGAGCATGTGGTGAAGTGCCTCAGCTTTTGAAGGCACCTTCCCCACTTTAAAGGGCTCATGTGCCCTTGAAAAGTAAGCCACGCTAAATCATGATCTTGTAACACACGTACAAGTAGAATTCCATCATTTTGTTTGGTGGGGGTTTAAATATATTCTATGTTTTGTTTTTTTTTTTTTTTTTTTTTTTTTTTTAAGAGTTTCCAGCCATGCATATTTGAGAGCTGCTGCTGTTGTGTCTTCAATTTCAAGGGAGCTTGATAGTAAATTTGGGAGGCATATATCCTCGCTAGATTATTGGTATGGTTCCTAAAATCAGTGTAAATAAAACTTTTCCTTTTATTGGCCCTACAGTACTTCGCAAATGTTTTCTGCCCCTACAGTAACAAAATACATAGTTGAGCAACACACCGAACCTCTTAACCACATGCATACTCAATCTTATGGCAAGGTCTACCCGGTGTGCATACCCATCCAACAAATAATACTCTAAATCCACACACAGGTAATCCACAACACAAGATATACGTGGTTCGACAAATTGCCTACATCCACGGAGCAATGCCCAAGTTGGGCTTCATATATTACCCGATATGTTACAAATTTAATCAGCTACAACTGACAAAGGCTACAATCCTAATTTACCCAGCATACAACCGGAAGGGCACTACAACTCAAAGAGAGCAGTAGCTACAACTACTGGGGAGCTACAACTACCTTGTCCGGATCGGGATCCTCTTGTCGCACAACACTGTGTGTTAACACAGATCCAAGGGCTGGGAGCTCCTTGGGCTACATGTCCATGCCTTAGACTGCGTGTCTGAGGGCTCCCAACCCTTGGATCTGCTCTACCCTGTAACGTGTATTACAGACAAGCCCGATCCACCTTGTCCAGCACCCACTGAACATCCCAATAAATAAGGTCAATGGGCTCATAAAATGCCCTACAATTTTGCATAGGCTGGTCTAGGTATTTTGACATACACCATCTTGGGCTAGCGTACATGTGGATGCAAGAACCAAAATGAAACTATCTTAAGGGTACAAATCCTTACAACCGTACCCGGATTTGTTCTTGATACTAGGGGAGGATGTAACACCCTAGTATGATATTTATATTACCTACTTGTAAACAGGCAAGAAGAAAGAGCAGAGGAAGCCAATGCTGGCATGGCTGGCAGTTGTGGAGTGCCAAGAAGGTAGAAGTGACCCCACCTGCTCCTGTTCAGCCTGCCAATATCATTGGAGACCTCATCAGGAGGTGTGGACAAAGAGGTAAATTTAATTACAAGACTAAGTATAGAAGAAAAAAAAAAAAAAAAAGGTGCGACATGAGGACTTCCTAGGGGGTCACCCATCCTAGCACTACTCTCACCCATGCACGCTTAACTACGGAGTTTTGATGGGATTTGATGCAGCTGTGCTGGTATGATCGCACCCAAACCAGTAGGCCCAAACTAGCCAGCCCGTTTGACTGACATAACACAATTTTTAGATTTCTACACTATGGGGCCCACACCCCTACCGTGAAAATCCACATTTTTCCCCTATGTAAAGAAGTTTAAATAAGGTATGAAATGTATATTTTAAAGTTAGCAATTAAGTGAGGGAAATAAATTATGTAATAGTTAGTTAAGCATTAATATATATATATATATATATAAAAATATAAATAACATAGTGGGCCAGCCAAACAAACCCTTAAGTCTGTTTGGGCTGCCCTATATAAGGATTAATAAGGGTCCAGAAAAACAGACCCTTAGGACTGTTTTGGCTGGGCCATAAATAGCCTAATAAGGGTTAGGGTGAGATATCTCTCACTTAAATCGATTCATACTGTGAAGTACATCAAGAAGAAGAGAGGAGAAAAGAGAAGAAGAAGGAAAGAAAAGGAAAGGAAGGAGGAAGGAGGAAGGAGGAAGAAGTAAGAGAAGAACTCCTTCACCTAAGAATTTTGCTAGACAATTCTCCCCTCAGGTATGTACCCAGCACAGTAAACAATTGAGAAATCATTAATTAAAAGGGTAATGTTTAGGGTTTTTCCTAATTGGGAGCTCCTATAAGCATAATTCATTCCCAATAGTAAAACCCCTTAATCTTAGAAGGATAATCATCATTTCAGTAGAATTTCATGTAATTGAAGCTGGAATAAGACTAATTAGGTAAAATTCTTCCCAAAAGCTTTAGGGTAGAATTTTATTCAATATTGGAATTGAGATTTTTATGAGAATATAATTAAACTCTTTCTTAAAATTCTATTACAAGTCTAATTAGGGCTGGAATATAGATTTTGTGACTATAATCAAGTTCATAAGAACTGAATTACTATCTTGTATAAGAAACCCTAATTTTGATAAGGGTTCAGAGGTTCTAATCGAATGAAACCCATCCCTGTGAACCCTGGAACATAGGGTTTTCACTAACCAAGTAAAATTCTATCCAATCAGAATTGGAATAGGACTAATCAAGTAGGAAATTCTGCTAAAACCTACGAGCAGAATTTAATTCAATTTTAGAATTTGGAATTTATGAGAATTGATTTAAATTCCTCCCTGAAGCCTGTTACCAAACTTGATTAGGGTTGGAATACCAATCCTATAACTGTAACAATCAACTTTAATTTAGGGCTGAGATTGGGAGAAATGTCCCAATTCTGTGCAATTACCTTACTTCCCACTTTAATTCTTAAATTTCTGTAAAATAGGGTGTATCAGCACTAAGTATACTCAATTGAAACCAGGAGATGGGTCAATTGGAAGCCCAAAACATGCACTCAAGCCCAGTATACAAAATTAAAACCCTGGACTGAGGAATTAACCTCAATTTGGGCTTCCAATAAGCAGAACAGCCTGGCAGAATCTAATTCTGCAGAATAAGGAGAACCGGTGGGTCCCAACCGACCAACAGGTTTTGACCCAGGTAACCCACCGGTTAGAGTTTTTGAAGATAGATGGGCTGTGTAACAGGTTACTAGACCTTTGGACATAAGTTTGGATTTGAATGTATAAAATTAATGAGAAACATAACCCATGACTATAGGGTCTAATGTTTGGAATTTCATATGACCTCGAGGACTGTAAGTATGGATGAAACCCCTTCATCCAATGAGGATCTATTAGTGATTTTCTATATCTAATTCTACTATAGAAAAAGTTTAAGAAATCAAGGAATCAATACCTATATGGGAAGGAACAGACAAAGACCTCTACAGGTTGGGTATGAGAATGATATACTTAAAGCAAGTGGATAAAATGTAGGATTTTGTGATGTACCTAATGATTTAAATATCTGTTGAATAGGGAATATAAGTAATAGTGTGGCAATTTCCTTGAATCCAAGAAGTGAACTTGCCAAAAATTGAATACCAAGGTGAGTGGGTGCCCTTCTCAACCCCCCCCCCCAATTCTATGCATTAAATTGCTTGTATATGTGCATTTACATTTACTTGCATTTATTCTTTGATGGTATTATTGTGATGGAATGGGACAGAATGGAAATGAGAAAGGTAAGGCACGTGGGATGGGTCATGTGCAGGTGCCCATGTTTGTATGTGTGATTACAATGATTGGCTGTGCATCATTTTGAATGTTAGGTTAGGTATCACAACCCCAAGTGCTACAACCCTCCTCCGTAGGGGGTTAGGAACGAACTAATCCCGAATTATATGGATGCCTGATCAACAGTGCACTTGTGATGAGATGTGTGGTATCAGTTATGGATGTGAGACAGGATACGACATACTGTATACTTGTGAATATGTTTATGATACGGGGTTATCTTTTAGGGGTTAGCAGGTGTGGCCTGGCCCGTACTGGCACTGGCTGGCCTACAACATAGCTTGTATACCTGAGGCCCAACGTACAGGGTAAGGTATGCCACCTACGTTGGTAGCACTTATACCTATAGGTGATGAGACCTAATAATGGATTATGAATTTTGTATAGTTAATTAAATGGACTCATGAGCATTATTCTCTATGTGTGGAGCATGCATTGCATATGGATGTGTGTGTTTGTTCTCCCCTGCCCCTCACTGAGCATTACCAGTGACCACCCCCTTTCCTTTGATCCTATAGATGACGAAGGCGGTATTCTATCGACTCCCGGCATTGATTATGAGACAATGGCCATAGATCACATGGCCCATATTCTAGAAGATGAACTCGATCATGGATCCGCCTATGAATGTGACAACTATGCCTATGGAGGCCAGTTCTTTTGAGTAGGATGGACTATTCCTATATCTTTTTGTGTATATATTCTTGTTGATGCATACTTTGATGTATATAGTCTACTACTGAGATATTGTAAACTGTGAATATTCTCTTTTTGTAAGGTATGTAACTCTCATCTGAATAATTGTAAATATATCTTATCACTTAGTTGGCATTGGAACTTATATAAGATATTTTTTTGTTGGACTATGCATATGTATATAAACTCTGATATTTCGTAGTGTAATTGTGGTGTTATGATCTGCCCTAGTCTAGATCCTGGAGAAACAGGCTGACTGGATACGG
Organism: Macadamia integrifolia; assembly: GCF_013358625.1. Lineage (NCBI taxonomy): Eukaryota > Viridiplantae > Streptophyta > Magnoliopsida > Proteales > Proteaceae > Macadamia > Macadamia integrifolia. The sequence continues at coordinate 12,122,459 of NC_056570.1, forward strand.
TGAGATGTCCAATGCCGCATATCTTAGCCTATTAGAGGTAGGGTGTGACAGAGTGGTATCAAAGCTAAGACTGTGGAAAAAGTATCATAACCCACAAGACCTTAGGATATCCAGTGTCATAGGACTTAATAAATTAAAAGCTTCGAAATAAAAATAGAAAATTTAGAGAAATATTGTTGTGGTAATTAAATATGTCCAATAGAGAAAGGAAATAAAATATTGTATTTAAACTATAAATGTATGTGCACTCATGGTCGGAACCAAGACACTAATTTTATGAGAAGTGTATTGCATGACTCATCCTTGCTGAATATGTATTGAGCCTTTGAAAATTAATTAATTATTTATCTTACAGGAATTTCCAAAAATGCCACCAAGATGTGCTCAACCTTAGTATGAGCTACGGCCAAGGAAGAGGGGTCGGGCTGCCAAAGCTACCCCTCATGTGCCATTATGGGATGAGGCAGGAAGGGAGACTGCAACTGGGGTGAACCTACCCATATGTGCATCCGCCCTTGCAACAACAACACCTGTGCCGCCACCACCTGCACCACCAGTGATCACAGCACAGGATGTGGTAGCCATTGTAACAAATATGATGCGAGGGATACAAGAAGGGCTGCAGCGAACCACACAGCAACATATGTAGCAACAAAAGGCAATGGTTGAAGAATTGGCCACTGCCATACATGCCAGGGAATCAACAGCAAACCATATATCTATGGCACCACCCCCACCAGCCCTACAGCTCCTGCTCCTAACCCTTTGTTTGTATTTGGAGTTTCAGCCACTGGTCAACCTATTAGTGGACAAACATCCCAAGCAACACCAGCTATGGGAACACTTAAAGGGCAACAGACTCCAGGAACCCCTCCAGTAGAACAATTATGGACTGATACCAATAAGTTGATGAAAAAGTTTCAAAAGTATCGGCCTCCATATTTCAGTGGGGTGACACATGATCCATTAGCTCCTGCCAAATGGATAGAAGGAGTAGAGAAAGCTTTCTCAGTTCAGGGTTGTAATGATGAACAAAAGATCTTGTGTGCTACATACCAATTGTAGAATGAAGCTCATGCATGGTGGAAGACTACCAGACCCATATTGTTACCACATATCCACACCCCACTAGGGACCAATTTGTAGAAGTCTTCTATGGGAATTACTTTCCCATAAGTGTGTGAGATAGGAAAGAATCTGAATTCATGGCACGGGTACAAGGTCCCAGATCAGTATTAGAGTATCAACAACAATTTGAGGCATTGTACTACTTTACACCTGAGCATATGAAGAATGACAGGGCAAAAGCTAAGAAATTCAAAAAGGGGTTGAGATCTAGTATTGGGGCAATACTGATTGCACACCAGCTCTAGACATATGCTGAAGTGGTTCAGATTGCCAAATCCATTGAAGACAAGCAGAGAGAGGGCTATCAGATTCAGGCAGCGAGGAAAGCCAAGGCAACAGGAACTGGAAGGTAGTTTGAGAAGTTTGTGAAGGGAGCTACATCTACTGCTATTGTGCCTAGGAAGACTAACTCAGGTCAAGCATCTACCCAATCCCAGCCAGCAACCACAGCTACCTACCCTCTATCCATGAGGTGCTATGTGTGCCAACAGCCAAGACATTTGGCCAGATCTTGTCCCCAAAGGAAGCTAGGAGAGCCCAATGTGACTTCTTCATCTACATCCACCAAGAAGCCACAAGTAGCTGGGAAGGTGTTTGCATTGTCAGTTGAGGAAGCTGAGACTGCCCTTGGAGTTGTAACAGGTACAATATTAGTTTCCACAGTACCAACCTTTGTATTGTTTGATTCTGGTGTATCTCATTCTTTTGTGTCTTCACATTTTGCTACAAGAATGGGGATAGAATCGAAAAAGTTAGCACATAAGTTGATGATTAATACACTCACTGGGTTTATAGTGGATTTGGAGGACGTATATGAACCATGTGTGATTCAGATGTGTGGTCAAGATATGATAGCCCATTTGATTTGCAAAGACATGAAGGATTTTGATGTGATACTGGGAACGGACTGGTTGTCAGCATACCGAGCTTGTGTACTCTGTGCAGAGAAGAATATAGTATTTAGACCTTGGGATGGAGGTGATTTTACATTTCAAGGGCATAGGAGAGACAAGGCCAAGACAACCACACTTGCTGCTCTCACTACCAATCTAATGTTAGTAGAAGAAGTAAGGAAGTTTGATTTGGAAGTAATTACAGAGGTGGAGACACTTGAAGATGTGACACTTGCCACCTTTGTGATTAAACACACCTTATTTGAAAGAATTAAGGAAACTCAACCCAAAGATGATATGTTGAGGAAGACAATCAATGCTATCAATGTTGGGAGACAGAAAGATCCTAGATTTTCATTAAAGGATAGAACTTTGTGGTTTAAAGACAGATTATGTATTCCAAGGGAGGAGAAATTGATAGAGTTGATCTTGATTGAAGCTCATAACACTCCTTATTCTTTGCATCCTGGAAGTACCAAAATGTATAAAGATCTGAAGAAACTATATTGGTGGCATAATATGAAGAATGATGTGGCATAATATGAAGAATGATGTGGCAGAACATGTAGCTAAATGTATGAATTGTGAGATGGTGAAGGCAGTGAGACGGAGATCCCATGGACTGTTACAGCCTCTTTCAGTGCCAGAATGGAAGTGGGAACATATTACTATAGACTTTGTGATAGGGCTACCACGGACTTGAAAGGGGAATGATACTATCTGGGTGATTGTTAATAGATTAACAAAGGTAGCACATTTCATACCTATGAAGATATCTCATTCTATAGAGAAATTGGCACAGTTATATATTGATAATATTGTGAGATATCATGGTGTGCTTGTTAGTATTGTTTCTGATCATGATTCTCATTTACTTTTAAATTTTGGGAATGTGTACAAAAGGCAATGGGGACCAAGCTGAAGTTTAGCACGGCATTTCATTCACAAACTGATGAACAATTAGAAAGGACTATCCAAATTTTGGAAGATATGTTGAGAGCATGTGCTATAGATATGAGTTATAGTTGAGATGAGCATTTGCCTTTGGTTGAATTTGCATACAATAATAGTTACCAAACAACAATTGGTATGGTACCATTTGAAACTTTGTCTGAAAAAAAATGCAAAACTCCATTATATTGGGATGAAGTTGGAAAAAGAAGAATTTTGGGGCTAGAACTGATACAGACTACCTGTGAGAAGGTTGATATAATCAGAGAAAAAATCAAGGCAGCTCAATCCAGACAAAAGAGCTATGCAAATAGTAGAAGAAAACCTTTAGAATTTGATGTTTGTGATAAAGTTTTTTTTTGAAAATCTCACCAGTAAGGGGTATAAGAAGATTTAGAAAAGGAAGAAATTTGAGTCCCAGGTATGTGGGACCATTCGAGATTCTGGATCGGATTGGCCAAACACCTTAGAGATTAGCATTGCCCCCAGAGTTGGAAAGATTTCACAATGTTTTTCATGTATCAATGTTGAAGAAGTATATTCCAGACTCTTCCCATGTACTGCCTACTATTGAATCATTGGACCTTAATGATTATTTAAGTTATGAAGAACAGCCTGAAGGAATCTTTGATAGAAAAGAGCATCAGCTCTGGAACCATACTATCTCTTATGTGAAGGTGAAATGGAGAAACCACCAAGAGCAAGAAGCCTCTTGGGGAAGGGAAGATGAGGTTAAAAAGAGATATCTAGAATTGTTTGGATTACTAGGTATGCCTCACAAATTTTGAGGACAAAAATTTTTTAAGGAGGGAGAAAATTGTAACACCCTAATCTGATATGTATACCTCTACTTGTGGATAGGCAAGAAGAAAGAGCAAAGGAAGCCAATGCTGGCATGGTTGGCAGCTATGGAGTGCCAAGAATGCAGAAGTGACCCCACCCGCTCTTGTTCAGCTTGCCAATGTCATTGGGGACCTCATCAGGAGGTGTGGATAAAGAGGTAAGTTTAATTACAAACTAAGTATAATAGGAAAAAAAAAAAAGGTGCGACATGAGGACTTCCCAGGGGGTCACCCATCCTAATACTACTCTCACCCAAGCATGCTTAACTACAGAGTTTTATGGGATTTGGTGCATTAGTGCTGGTATGATCGCACCCAAACTGGTAGGTCCAAAATCGGCCAGCCAATTTTGCCTAGTAGAATGTAATTTTTGGGTTTTTACACTGTGGAGCCCACCTCTGCTGTGCAAAATTCCCATTATACCCCTATAGGAAGAGACTTAAATGAGGCATGAAATGCATACCTTATACTAATAAATAAATGGGAGGAAATGAATTTATAAACTACTAGGTATTACATATATAGTATGTAATTTATATGGAAATAAAAGAGGGCAACCAAACAAACCTTAGTTATAAGGACTTAATAGGGCAACCAATCATACCTTAGCAATAATTGAAGAGGGCCAGCCAAGCAGATCCTTGGGGCTGCCTTATATATAAGGGATAATGGGCTGAGATTTTATAAAATCGTGGCTGCTGTAACAGTAAGGAGAAAAAGAAAGAAAGGAGAAGAAGAAGGAAAGAGAAGGAAGAAGAGGAAGAAAGAGAAGTGAGGAGGGAACTCACTCACCTCAAGCTGCTCCTAGGTCAACTTTGCACCCAGGTAAGTGAGCTTACAGCTGCAGTAGGGTTAATTAGGTAATTTCATGTAGATTGGGCAACTAGGGTTAGGGTTTTACCTAATTGTTTACTGCCAGGGAATCCCTGTGAGTAGAATAGCTGCCCAGTAAAGAAAGCCCTAGTTTCTATGGGCATTGGGGACCAACTGGTAAAAAAAAGCCTTATCCCTGCTAAACCCTAGAACATAGGACTACTTCTTTTTCAGTAGGGATTATGCAATAAGGGCTGGAATAGGGTTGATTTGGTGG
>NC_056570.1:12128723-12253601 GCF_013358625.1 Macadamia integrifolia
AATTTGTTATGTAAAGTGAAATTTATTTTTCTTCTTTTTCCGAAGAAAAATAAATTTAGATGTTTAATTGCAAGGGAAATATATTTTACATGTGAAAAAAATTTCACTTAAACATTAAAATTCCCTTTTATTGTTTCCCAACCAAAATAGGAAGAAAAATAAATACCCACTCTCACGATCTCTTTCTCTCACCCTCTCGCGACTCTCACCCTGCCCTGCTCGCTACTCACTTTCCATGGCCGAGTAGGAGGAGCAAAACTTCTCTGGTTTTATTAGGTTTAGGAGGGAAGAAAGACCTGAGACAGAGTGACAATCGGAGATGACTCCATGATAGCTTCTCAACATCCTTCTTTCTCACTACTACTATGAAGACTCGCTTCAGTTCCTTAGTCCTCAACGAGCACAGAACACAAATGACTCCATGATAGCGTCTCAACATTCTTCTTTCTCACTCCTACTGTGAAGACTCGCTTCAGTTCCTTAGTCCTCAACGAGCACAGAACATAGATTTGAATTGTTTTTGAGTTGGGTGGATTTTTAGGGCCAAAATATCTCTCCATTCTCACTTGGATAATGAAGCTTTAAATTTGATTTCTTTCTCTATTTGTTCCATATTCATTTTCTTCCATTTTATTTTGTTGTTTCACTTCCTTAGTCCTCAACAAGCACAAAACTCACCTCAAGTGTTTGATGAAATGTGTCATAGAGATATTATATTCTGTAATACTATATTAAGCATTTGTGATTCCTGTTATGGCATTCAAACTTCGATAATCAGATAATTAAGAATCAGAATTACTGTACGAAGTCTGAAATGTGTCATAGAGAGTAAAATTCAAGGATTATTATACCATCCAAATAAACACTAAAGAGGTAGGATCTTTAGGTTGCTGCAATCTTGTGCATAATCCATGATAAGCCATTGGCTCGATTATGAAGTAATGTATGTTTATTAAGCATTTGTGATTCCTGTTATGGCATTCAAACTTCGATAATCAGATAATTAAGAATCAGAATTACTGTACGAAGTCTGAAATGTGTCATAGAGAGTAAAATTCAAAGATTATTATACCATCCAAATAAACACTAATGAGGTAGGATCTTTAGGTTGCTGCAATATTGTGGTGTTCATAGCTTCTTCCAAGACGACCTCTGTTTAACTTTTCTATCGCAAAGGAAGTCCTTGCAGAGGCAAAAAGGTGATAAAATCTAATAATTTTCATTATATGCGATGAACCTCGATTGTTTTCGAAATGGGTCTCCTATTTTGAATGATCAATTAGCCTTGCTGACGGCTCAGGATGAATCACATGATTTTAGTATCTTCTGGTTTGTCTCTAGTCCAAACATCTGCCATCCATTTGATTTAATTGTTCAAATTTCATGGGATGCTTCCCATTATCTTTATAGCATTTCTGTGTCGTCCAAGTATTTGGGTCCTTATGACCCATCTTTTCACTGTGTCCTTTTACATCCAAGGAGCAAAGGCAGGGTCACTAATTTGGTGTAAATGAGCAGTTCTGTTTCAGTCTCTGTTTCATAGGCTCAAAATAACTGGTTCAGTTTGAATCCTCTCAAGTTCAATGCTTGCTTGCATTTGAAATTAAGAAATTCTTGTATTATATGATAATTAAAACATGAATATGTTATAATTAAAGGAGTGATGTGTGTCTTGATTCATCCATATATATGCTATATGTACTCTGTCCTGAGATGATTGAAATACTACTGTATATGCTTTCTTTCCCAGTTGCATGTTCAATGGGGTTTGAGTTTCTGATTGATTGTGCATTTGAATCAATTGTGTCAGTATCCATGAAATACTTACCTGCCTTGTAAAAAGAATTGGCTCTTTTAATTCAATCCAAGAAGTTTGTATGGGCAAGCACTGGCTTCATATTTGCCACATATGTTGCTACTTGTTTTTCATTGCTATAAGCAAAACCCCAAACTCTACGGAATAAGATCAACGTCATGGCCCCAATAATGACCATGACTAACACAACTAGCATTGCTAAACGTGCAGCTTGAGGATGCCCAGCACCAATTCATTGGAAACTCATACTGAGAAGGAAAGGATAAAATGTCGTAAAAATATTCGATGAATAAAGAAGGGTCACTCGTTTAGCTCAATGCCCTCTCTAGCTCAGTGGCAGGTCTGCTAGGCAGTTGGGTTATTCTCTAGATCAGAAAATATTTGATATGATCTTTCAGGGATTGTTAGGCTCTGTTTAGGACCCAAAAACGATTTACATTCTGATAGAGATGAAAGAACATTATTACATAATATTTGATCTGATCTTTCAGGGAATATATTCTACTGTTCTTGTGCCAGAAACATGAAAGGGGTATAACTGGTTAAAATTTAGTAAGTTAGGTTGGATTACTAGTTTTTTAAAATTTTACATCCAACCAAACAACTCTAGTAAATTAACTTCACTTCACTTCTGTTGCAACCAAATGACTCAAAAGGGAAAAAAAAATTTCCGTCACTTCCCTTCACTTCATTTCCCTTCCCTCCCCTTTCCCATTTCCCTTGCAACCAAATGTAGCCTAAGGGATTGTCCAATCCCATGAATTGTGCCGGCAGAGGCAACCAAACGTGGTGTGAGCGAGAACTTCCCATTCGTAATCTATGGGACGCATACAATGAGTGTGCGACACAACATATCAGGATGAGCTACCACATGACAAGTGAGATCTCTACGCAAGACCAATGAGATGGACACCGATGGGATCTTTATCTTCCAAGCCGATTCACCTAGTGCATGCTTGAGTTAACCACTCAATGGGGATCTGCGATCAACGGGTCTGAGATACATAACCCACCGAAAGCCAATTCACCTAGTGCACACTGGAGTTAACCGCTCAATGGGGATCTGCGATCATCGAATCTGAGATACATAACTCACTGAGAGGGGAACTTTTTTGGTCCTCCTTAGGGACATTTGATCAAACATGTCACAGCCACAAGTGCTTTAGTCACCAAAAGGCCAAAACCACATGCCCAAACCCCTACCTTGGCTGCACCTCTCGTGCAAGTGGTGTGCACATCAAGCCAGCCCTGGGTAGCTGTTGTTGCGGCTGCATGTGGGAATGGTTGCGTGCCTCATGCGGCACAGCAGGCCGTGTGGGCATAGCTGCTACTGTTGTGCTGCAGTCGTGGGCGGCCATTTGCAAGTCAACTATAATGGCTGCCTTGGCTATCACCCATGTGTGGCCAATGTTGGCTGCCACCTGTACTACCCTGTGGCACTCTCCCACATCATCAACCATGTTGATGTCATCAAATGCGTCCCACACTACCAAGTATTAAATGTAACCCCCATGAGACATTATTTGGGCATTTCGGATCATAATCGCAATTCCAAAGTCCTATCAATCCCTCAATCAACTAGACATCCTGATAGGGACATCAAGACGTACAGTCGAAGAAAGAAGAAGACCCATCCTTCTTTATGGTTGGAGGATTAGAAAAAAAAAAAAAGAGGAAGGCTCGGTGTAGCCTTCCCAGCGTTGGATTGAGTCCTCTCCTTCCTTTCTTTGTCAAGATTGTATGGCCCCCACCAAATCTGATATGTAATTTTAATTCTCAGTATTTTGCCAAGATTGTGTGGCCCCCACCAAATCTGATTTGTTAGTAGTTTTATTCCTAGGATTTTGTTTATTTAGGTCATTGAGTTAAGTAGGAAACTAAATAACATTCCTATTTGCTTTTTTTAGGAAGCTTCTTTATTTCTGAGATTATGTTCCTAGATTAGCCTTTTTCCTTTTAGTAACTATCCTATTATTTATGTAAGGCCATTGGCCACAATGAGAATTAATGAATGAAGAATATTGACGGCAAAACAACCCCCAAACCCCCCCCCCACGATTTCTCTCTCTCCCCTCTCCCTCTTCTCATCTCTCACTCTCGACCTCCCTCTGTTTCATGCCTCCTCTCTCTCTCACGGCTCTCTCTCTCTCATCCTCTGTCTCTCGGTTACTGCTCCTGCTGTATCCACTATTGTGAGCTATTGAAAGCCCCATCACTCACGCAAGCTCCATCGGCAACAACAAGGATCACTACACAGCAAGCTGGATTTTCTTCATCAACCAAGGTTGGACTGCAACTCTTTATTTTGGGAGGACTTATACTTCTTCTTTACTCCTCAGAGCAGGACAGCAACAAGGTAACTAATTAAACTAAACCCCTCCCCCACCTCCATATATCCCTATTACATGTTGCAGCCCGTTAACATTGAAACCAACCTATGCCCTTTTGCTTATGTCTATTTTTACCCATTGTTTTAAGACATTTCGTCACTGTTATGTTTCCAAAACCTTTGCTGAGTTTTCTATTTTAGTTGGCTGCTAGAGGACATTGATTGTTTGCATATCCTATTTGGTGTTTGGAATGATTTGTGTTGAACCTAACATTCGTATGACGTTTGTTCCCTTCCCCATGTCCCCACTTGAAGCTTAAGTAAGAGTTTATGTGTTTTTCTGCCTAGATTATTATTGTTTTTTGCTACTTTGTTTATTAGTCTCATTCTATTTCACATGCTTAATCTTGTTTGCTAAGTTTATTTTGTCCTATCTACCCAAGTCCCTTGAGTTAACCCTACCTAGTTAGTCAATCTTGTAGGAGACCTAGTCACACCTAGGAACCCCCTACATCACATCCTCTTGATGACATCAATTCTAGAGATTTCAGGTGCAAAATCGCAATGCCAATTCCTATCAATTCCCTCAATCAACTACTCGAATCAACAAAGAAGAAATCAAGGAGAATGACCAGAAACCAATGTTAAAGGTTTCCCCTAAATTTTGCAAAATTTCACGAAATACTTACAATTTGCATAATGTCAAAATGAAACTCCATGAGATACGTAAAAAGTGAAAGATTTCTGTTGAAATTTCAATAATTTGTGTAGTTTCGGTATCATTCCAACCATAATGATACAAACCTATAAAGTAAAATGAATAGTTTTGAATGGAAGTGAAAGATTTCCGTTGCAATTCCAATACATTGTGTAGTTTCGGTAACCTTGAAAATAAAATGTACAGTTTTGAATGAAAAAATAGGTTTCAACCCATTTTGTTGGTTTTGCTGGTTTCTTTACGGAAACTTGTTTTTTTGTGGTTTTGGCCAAATCATTCCCATACAAGCGTGGAATAACTGCCCAATAACTTCAAGCATTTCTTCTAACATAATATATGACAAAGCCAGCATTTCTTCGGAGGACTACTAGCTTCGGCAACAGAATAACATTCTGTTTTGATCCTCTGTGTAACTTGATGTGGTACACAGAATCTAAGATAGGGAGAGGGGTAACTTGCTTGTATTCTTTACTCTCATATCTTTCTCTTTGTAATGAATCATGCATAACATTTGATAATTATAAATGATTTATTATTTTATGTTTATTTATCTTTATGCATATTTTGTTGTTTTAATTGAATTATGTGTGTTTTTAGTAATAAATTGTATGTGGAATAGGCCATATTAGAGAATGTATACAACATACAACGTATCCTTGTTTCTCCTCAGGTATTGATCTTTTAATCCCTTAGTTTTTCTTCTTAACAAATCTCTATTCTCCTCTATTTTTCCTTATTCCCTGTTGTTTTTTTCTTTGCTTGAGGACTCTGTTTCTGGGTAACAATTGCAGCCCTAAATAGTGAGTTAAATCTTCTACGATCCTTCTTTCTCTCTCCAAAATTCAGGGATTTAGCTTCCTCCCCTAGGGAGATTCAAACCCTAGGAGCACAGATGCAAAAGTCACTTTTCCATAAGAGATCTGAACTAAGTTTTCAAATCCTGGATTGCATCAGGCAGTCATGTAAATTGCAGAATAGACAAGGAAACTTTTAAAGAGGTGAACAGGATTGGGGATAAAAAAGTAAGGAAGGAGGTTAGGTATGCCACCAGCATTCCTAGAGCTAGTGGCTCAACCAATGGGAAAGCTGGGATGGGAGGGGCATAGGGGACTTTTTCAATGGAAGGAGGAGGGAGAGACACAGATTTGGGTATACCGCTAGCATAGCCAGCCTTTTCCCAAAGAGTAATTAGATTAAATGAAAAGGCTAAGATGGAAACTCAGTATGACTAGGGACAGAATAGAACAAAACTCATAAAGTAAGGTATGGAAATTAATTTCAGACTTACATTGTTACATGCAAATAAGAAAAACCAGTATCCTTTTCTTCCTTTGATCAAATAGAACTCAAAATGGAAAGAACAACAGTCTAGGGCTCAGTTAGGACAAAAATCTGTAGCTCTCAAAACCAGAGCTTGGATGAAGCTGAAATTCCAGGAGAGTAGGGTTCCTAGTGGGTACCAACTATAGATGAAATTTCACGGAATACCACCCATAGATGTTGTTGCGACAAGCTTACAATAGGCTGCAGCAAGAACAGAGCAGGGTGTTAAGTTGGGTATAAAACCAGAACTGTAGATAAGGTTTAATTCTTGCAAATAGTAGTGAATAGTATTCAGTGAAAGCAGGCGAAGTTTGAAGACAGACAGAGAAGTATTTAAATGAAGTTATCAAGAAAACTTGCAGGATGGAAACAAGACCAAGAAATAAGGTATCCACAGGTGAGAGTATAACTAACCTCAGAAATGGATTTTGGTTGTGAAATCTGGTTCTGTTGGCTGCAGTAGATCACAGCTAGATAATGATAGAGGAAGAGGATCTGATTTAACAGAGAATGAAGAAGAAGGTTTCAGTTGACCAACACCAGGCCACAAGAAGTAGAAAATCAATTCTATTCATTCCGATCCAATTCTCCTTACATAGGTAACATCCAAATATGTAAAAGAGAAAGAAATACTCCAACCATAAGACAGGGAAGAGTTCACCTAGACTAGAACTCTTCAAAACAGAATTTAAAAAAGGTGTGGAATTGTTTGATGTCGATCCCCATCACGGGCTACACTATCGCAGGAGAAATAAGCAGCCATCGAACCAGCCATTGGGCTGAGTTCAACCCATCCCTATTGATGTAGCAACGCTACGATGGATCGACCCAAACCCGGTCCAGAATCCAAACCCAAAACCAAATCCAATTTGGGATCAAAGAAACTAATTTGGGTTCAAGATTATTAGGATATTCTAGGATTTTATTTTATTTGAGAATATTTGTTTCCTATATGAGTCCGTATCTGCTTCTAATTCTGTTAGCCTAGGTTTAGGAGCAAGGATAAAAGTATCGGTATCGATCGTCGTATCGGTCGGCCAAAATTTAGATACGTATCGGAGGGTATCGTATCGTATCGGAGATACGCTAAGATACGCTAAAGATACGCACATAAATAGATAGGAAACACTTTTTTATATACATTTGCATAAAAAAAATAGTTAAAAAAAGTTATATATAACATGTATTATGCATAAACAATAAATTGAGAGTATCGCACTAAGAATCCAAGGTTTGTAATTGTCCCATAAATGTAAAATCTTTGTTCCCAACCTTGATTTCCACTTTAGTTAGAGAGAAAAATGGTTGGCAGCAACTTTGGAACAAAAACACCTCAAAAAATTATGTTTTTCTAAAAAATTACCCATTTTGGCCATTTTATGACCGTATCGGTCGTAAGTACCGTAATACCGATAACTACCGATACATACCGAAACGTACATTTCACTTCAATTTTGAATTTTTCATAGAATATCGGTACGTATCGGTGAGTATCGGTGCGTATCAGTGGTGTATCAGTGCGTATCGGTGTGTATCGTAAGATACGTATCGATACATAAGGGTTTTAAAATTTTCATGATACGTATCGGTATGTATCGTGCCGATGCCTACCGATACAGATACGTATCGGCCGATACGGCATGATACACACCGATACTTAAAACCATGTTTAGGAGATTTTATTTCTATCTTAGTCTTTGACTTTAATTAGAAAGTTTTAATTTTATTTTATTATAAATTAGACATGTAATTCAAGGGAAGAGTTAGTTGATTAATGGACAAATGAATGAATGAATTGATTGGGAAACACCCCCACGTGGCTTTCTTCCCCCCCCCCTCTTTCTTCTTCCCTGCGATCTCCCTATCTCTCCTCTTCTCCTGTCTTTCTTTCTCCTTGTTCTCTCTTCTTTTTCTGGTTCTCTGTTACTGCATTCTTAGTAGTCCAGCAAGGTTCAGGTAAGCTTCCTCGGGTCATCAACAGAGGCCGATTGGACCTGAAATTGGAATCATTGGTTCCTTTTGCTGTAGAGATTCATACCTTATATTCCCTTTCCCCAGTTCCTTCCATCCAGCGAACAATAAACTTGCAACAGGTTCAGTTCTGAGCTTGCATACTACAGTTATTGCTCCCTGCTGAATACTTGATCTTAGACCTAAATTCCTTAAGCTCTTAAGTGGGCCCTCAGCCATCCTAGTTGGGTCTTTTGGGGCTCACCAGCCCTGCATCACCTATGCTGGCCCATCGGCCCAGCATAGGAAGTTCTAGTAGCTATTATTTGTTTCCTAAATTAGAAGTTAGAGTTAGTTTCTAATTTTTCTTGGTTACTATTTTGAAGTAGTTACTAATTTCATTAGTGTCCTAATTTGAGTCCAACTGCTATTCTTGTAGCTACAGACCTCTATATAAAGAGGATCTGTTGTAGACACAATTCAGACTTGAAATAATAAAGTTTATTGCAGTTTTTTCTTGCTCCGTCTCCTGAGAAAGTAAAAACCCAGGCTGAGATAGCCATTCCCACCCACATCTATCTTGTCGAACGTATTCTTCTCTTTCTTTTTTCTGTTTTCTGCTATTGCTTTCTGTTAGGGACGTGTGAGTGGACTAAAACAGATTTATATGAAGATATAACACCAGAATCAAAGCTGGTGGAAGATTAGAACAGATCCTCAAGATCGATTGCAGGTTAGTAGGGTTTTAATTCCAATCGGTTAGGGTTTTGAGTCCAACCGGTTAGGGTTTTCTTCTCCTAATCTGTCCAGCAGTTTCAAAGGGCCTTTGGAGGTTTTGAAGACCACCTCAGGGGAGGTCTTCGACCAGGGTTTCAGCCACTGGTTCTCGGTCAAGTTCCAGCCACAGGTTTTCTCCCATTCTGGCCAAAACCCAGCTGTGTCTGGGAATTGTTTCTGCTGTTGAGGATTTTACAGTTGGGTTATTTCCTGCTGCTATAATTAAGTTTGTTGGGTTATTTCTGGTTCTTTGGGGACAGGTTTGTTCTTCTGAATTTCTGGTTCTTTCTTCCCTTGTTTCTGCTCTTATTTCTGATTTCTGTTGAGGCTGGTTTGAGGGGTCAAGATTTGAATTGGTTTGTGCTTAAACATATAGGATGTTTGTTACCAAGTGTAACCTACTTCTACATTAAGTGGTATCAGAGTTATGGCTGAAGGGAGCTCCAACCAATACTCACTAGCTGATGTGATGAAATCCCTCCAACGTCTGAACACAAGGATGGACACTATGGACCAAAAGTTTGAAGAGTTGAAGGAGACTGCTGCCTAATCTAATGCTCATCCTATGGTAAATAATAATCCTAATGCACCATGAAGGTTTTCATTCCCTGCTCAAAGGAACGTACCAGCCGTACGTATGGTGGAAGTGAAGAGTTTAATAAACATGATGGACCCCAATTTCACCATGATGACACACATAAGGTGAATTTGGACTTAAAGGAGTATAATGAAAAACATGACCCTCTCTACTTCCATGACTGGCTGAATGCATTAGATTACTATTACCATGCTACCGCATGTTCGAAGAAAGGAAGGTCCAACTTGCTATCAATAAGCTTACAGGTGGTGCTAAGGATTGGTGGAAAACTGAAGAGAGCAGACTTATCCGGAGACGGAGACCCCTAACATACCGACGCCGTCTCTATAACATGCTCAATACTCTTCGACAAGGGACCATGACTGTAGAGGAATACATTGATAAGTTTAATGATTTACTCAACATACAGGTGCTTATCATGAGGATGAGGAACTGCTTATATCCCGATTCAAGTTGGGGCTACAACATGATATCCGTGACAAAATTGTGGTGGAACTTTCATCTTTGAATGTATATATTGAAAAATCCTTAGAGGTGGAAGATTTGATCAATTCAGCCCCTAGAAGGTATAATCAGCCCACTGAAAGTAAGAGGTCTTTTGCATGAAATAAACTAAGTGGCCTACCCGAGCTCCACAAGTCACACAAGATAAGGGTAAGAGTCCTATGGTTGGGGGAGAGACAGCGACTTTGAAGTGCTTTCATTGTGGTGGTATCGGACACTATGCCAAATTATGTCCTAAACGTGGAAGAGCCAATTCCATCATCACCGCAATTGAATCCAACCCGGATATGCAAGTCCATGAACCCCAAGATGATGATTGGGCTGTGAATGTCCTTGTTGAAGGAATGGAAGAAGAATATGAAGCTGAATATGCACAAGAAGATGAAGATCCATATGGTACTATTAATGTGGTCACAAAAATTCTGGTAGCTGAAGCAAAGGGAGAAGATTGGAGGAGGCACAATATCTTCTATACTTTGATGTCTAGCGGAGCTCACAAAGCTCAAATGATTGTGGACAACGGGAGTTGTGTGAATGTAGTATCTCAAACTTTTGTGATTAAGGAAAAGCTCAAGACTGAACCCCATCCACAACTCTGCAAGGTGTCACTTCTAGACTAACACCATGGCTGTAAATCAACGATGTTTTATGTGGTGTGAATGTGTGATGTCATCCCAATGGTGCTAACTGATGTGTTGCTTGGAAGACCGTGGATATATGACAATAATGTCTTGGTTGGTGGTACCAAGAACCAATGTTTCTTCGATTATAAAGGCAAGCCATTTACATTAAAATCACTCAACATACCTCAAGTTAAAGCTAAATTGAGGGTTGTTCAGGTAAGAAGACAACATGTTTTGAAGAATATTGAGAACACCCCTTTCCAAAGAAGCTATTGAACCAAAGAAGCAACCATACAAAGCAAACACAAACAAGAAACACATGGTGGACAAGAAATTGTGTGTGCTGCCCTATAGAGAGTTCTTGGCTACAAGTGAAAAAACCTGACTAATTTTAGCCCTAGTTACAAAGGAAGTTGAACCGATAAAAGAGGTGACACATCTCAACACATCAGAGACTTGCTAGCTAATTTTTCAGATTTGGTGCCCGATGAGCTGCCGGACGAGCTACCATCTATGCGGGACATACAACATGCTATTGATCCAGGAAAATCTGCCCACTTATCGTCTCAGCCCCACCGAGCATGCCGAGCTCAAGAGACAAGTGGATGAGCTTTTGCGAAAAGGATTTTTGTAAAAAGCATGAGCCCATATGCCGTACCAACCCTATTGATGTAGTACCGACAAGGGTCTACAAGAGAAGAACCAAGACCAAGGTCGACCCAAGTGGCTGACTAGGTAGACCAGATCTGGTCCAAGTCAGCCCACGATTTGGGTTGTTGATGGGGCCCACGATTTGGGCTGCTGATGGGGTTACTGATTAGTTATTTAGTTTTTATTTTTCAGTCCTAAATTAGTTTCTAATTTCAAGTCATTGCTAGTTTCTAATTTCTGTTTAAGTTAGTTTCTAATTTCTTTAGATTACAATTTTCTAATTTTAGTAACTAAATGTTAGTAGTTTAATCAGTCAATATTTAGAAGCTTTGATCTTCTATTCTTTGTAATTTAACACCCCATCATTATAAATAAAGTAGCAGCCCACGATTTTGACAATTAAAAAAAAAAAAAGGGCTTCATGCTGCTGCCGCTGGGTTTTCTCCATAGCTGTACCTTTGTGTTTGATCAAGGATTAAAGATTGGTGTGTGATCCGATCGATACTCTGCGGCGGGAAGTCCGGGTGGGTCTCTTTGTTATCTGGTTTTCTTATTGGATTCTCTTCTCCAAGAGTTCAGGTAAGTGCTCTAAACATTCTGCAGAAATTCTAAATTGCATTCTCTGTTCTTCTTCACTCTCGGCCTCTTCTGTTTGGGAAGTTTTGACGACCTGATGGTCCTGAGATTTTGATCAAGTGTTAGGCTGAACCAAAAGGGAATTCGATCCCAGTTTGGTGCTGATCAAACCATTTTCTGGTCTGTTTTCTGGGTTCTTATAATTCTAGCCGATAGGTTCTCTGCCCAGAATTTGATTTCTGTTTTTAAATCTGTGTTGAAGATTGACTGCTGCCTTTGTTCTCCAATGGACTGGGACTTATAATCATTAATTAGGTTTGCTATTAGTTCCTTAATACTGCTCTGTTGAAGTTCCTGAAGTGTTAGAATTGATTACCAGATTTCTGAACTTGCTGTCCAGATTTGAGTTCTGATTTCTGTTTTGTGTTGCTGTGAATTTCCGGACTGCTAGCATCTGTTGATCTGAACCTAATGGAGATCTTATATTGTTATTAAAGTTCCTGGTTTAGTCCTAAGACTGCTGCTGAATTATTTCAAATCTATGTTATTGTTCATTGAGATTGATTGTCAATTCTGGTTTGTTGTTGAAATCTGATTTTTTGCTATATGTTGCTGCTGAGTTTGGTTGTTCTTTGGTCTAAAAGTTCCTGCAGTTTTGGGTCTAGTTGGGTGTCTAATCTAGTCCTACATTAAGTGGTATCGGAGCTGCTGCGTTTTCTCCTTTGGAGTGTTTCTTTGTGTTGCTCTCCCCAACTTGAAAACATTCGACTCCGACGAATGGATAAGGGACACGTAGCACTCATACAAGTCGGGATCAAGCCTCTTGAAATCATCAGCAGAATCCAAGTATAATCACTACGGGGACGGCCTTTCCACTTGACAAGAAAAGTGTGATAACCAGTGCCACGGAGGGAGGTCTTGTAATTATCATCCAAGATGTCTTCAATAACTTCAGAGGTAGGTGGCTTCAGTTGGGTAACCTCAACATTTGCTTCATGTCTCAATCATCCGAATGGTGCCCAACATAAAGTGAAGATCAACCACATTAAACACGTTGCTTATGGTCATGTCATCAGGCAACTCAAGCACATAAGCATTAGGTCCTATATGTTTCAGCACCTTGTAGGGACCCATTTTCCGTGGATGTAACTTGGTATTGACACCCGTCTAAAACCGTTCATTTCTCAAATCATCACCATGTCCCCGGGTTTGAACTCCACATGACACCGATGACGATCAACAGAAGCCTTATACACCTCATTGTTCAAGGCAATATGTCGTCAGATGTTGGCATGCACCTCAATAATATGATGCAAGAACTCATCAGCCTCAATACTAACTCGACCTTGGGGTGGAAGTGACATAAGATCAATAGGCCGCTTAGGTTGAACTCCAAGCAAGATCTCAAAAGGAGTACAACCCGTTGTCTTATTCACTGAGCTGTTGTAGGCAAATTCTGCTATGTCAAGAATAGAAGGCCATGTCTTCTCATAGTCTCGAACCAGACACCTTAACAAGTTTCCCAAGCTACGGTTCACCACCTCTGTCTGTCCATCTGTCTGTGGATGGAATGCAATTGAAAAGTTCAGTTTTATGTTTGTCTTCAACCACAATGTCTTCCAAAAATAACTCATGAACTTAACATTATGGTTAGACACAATACTAGTTGGCAGCCCATGTAGTCGCACTACTTCCTTGAAGAATAGCTTTGCAACCTGATAAGCATCAAAAGTCTTTCGACAAGGTATGAAATGAGCCATCTTAGAGAAACGATCTACAACCACCATAATGGAATCATATCGCTCTCTAGTAGGGGGTAGTCCAAGAACAAAATCCATGCTAACATCAAGCCACGGTGCATGAGGAACAGATAGTGGAGAGTATAAACCTGTGTTCTGTTTTTTCCCTTTTGCCAACTGACATACACGGCATCTCTTGATCACATGATCCACATCCTCTGCTATGCATGGCCAATAATATCGATCAATTACCTATGCAAGAGTCTTATCTTTCCCAAAATGTCCTCCTAATTCTCCTCCATGTAACTCCCGCATGATGTGATGATATAGGGAAGAGTTTGAGATACAAAGCCATGTGCCAAAGAACAAGTACCCATCATGAATAGAGTACTTTAGGTGTTGTCCACCTTGTTGTAACTCCATAAAAACAGTGCTGAAATCAGAATCAGATGCGTACTCACCTCGTACCTGATTAATGTTAATAACATGTGCTGAAAATATGTTAAGTGTGAGCACTTTCCGGATAAGTGCATCAGCCATGTATTCTCTTTTCCCGCCTTATACTTCATAGATAATGCAAACTCCTGCAAGTAAGCTACCCATTTGGCATGCTTGAGGCTAATCGACTTCTGTGAGTGAAGGTGCTTCAAAGCCTCATGATCAGTGTATAAAATGAACCCCTTACCAATGAGGTAGTGTCTCCAATGGCGTAGCACTTGGACAACTGCATACAACTCCAGATCTTATGTCGAATAGCATTTCTTGGCCTCATTCAATTTCCCGCTATAGAAAGCAATGGGGTGTCCACCTTGCATTATCGCTCCTCCTAGCCCATCATGTCAAGCATTTGTAGCTACCTCAAAAACTTTGTCAAAATCTGGTAGGCGTACGATGGGTGCCCCTGTCATCTTCCTCTTCACAAGAGCGAAGGCTTTGGTCGCTGTATCTGTCCATTCGAACTTTCCTTTACTCGACTTCATACATTCAATGATGGGTGCCATAACTGCATTGAAATTCCGAATAAACCTCCTGTAGAAGGAAGCCAAGCCATAGAAACTACGGACTTCTGTTAGTGTCTTAGGTGTGGGCCAATCAATGATGCTCTTTATCTTCTCCAGATCAGCTTCAACCCCTTTTGATGACACTATGAATCCAAGGAATACAACCTTGGGCAGCATGAAGGAACACTTCTTGAGGTTAATATATAACTTCTCAGCTCGGAGTACTCTCAAAACTTGCCTCAAGTGATCCATATGTTCTTCTTGGTTCTTACTGTATATCAGAATATCATCAAAATAAACAACCAAAAAGCAACCAATAAAAGGATGAAGGACCTATGTCATAACCCTCATAAAGGTGCTAGGTGCATTCGTCAGACAAGGCATGACTTTCCACTCATATAAGCCATCATTGGTCTTAAAGTCGGTCTTCCACTCATCTCCGGAATGGATACGAATCAGATTATAGCCACTCCTCAGATTTAACTTGGAAAAGACCTTTGCCCCGGACAGCATATCCAACATATCATCTAGTCGTGGTATAGGGAACCTATACTAGACTATTATCTTGTTAATAGTGCGGTTGTCCACACACATAAGTCAAGAACCATCCTTCGGCATGAGTAAAGCTGGTACTACACAAGAACTTAAGCTCTCCTCAATGAAGCCCTTCTGTAATAACTCATCTACTTGCCATTTCAGCTCGGCATGCTCAGTAGGACTAAGTCTGTAAGCGGGAAGGTTGGGTAGAACCGAACCAGGTATAGCATGCTACATGTCTCGCATGGGAGGTAGTTCATCTAGGAGTTCATCAGGGACTAAGTCAGAAAAATCAGATAGGAGCTCTCTGATAGGTGCACACTGTGTTACCTCAGGTTGGGGAGTGACTTCCCTAGTAACAAGAGCCATAACCATTCCAGTCTCATGACTTGTGCATAAGAACTATTTACAGGAAATAGCTAGCAACTCCTTTGTGGGCATAGCTACTACCTTCTTCTCCTTGTCAATGTCCTTTTAATTTGACCTTATGGATCTCTTTTGCCATATCTCAGCCAGCACATTTACCAGATAGAAAGTCGTAAGAACACCCTTCTATTTGAAAGTACATAGATTTTTCTTCCCTCCAACCACGACATCATTGTCATACATCCACGGACGACCAAGCAAGACATCTGTGAGTTTCATTGGGATCACATCACACCAAACTTTCTCTTTATACCGGTAAATTTTTAGAGGAATTGAGCACCTCTTGTTTACCTCCATGGTGTTACCATTCAGCAAGGATACCTTATAAGGCTGAGGGTCAGGATTAGATTTCAAGATTGCTTTCTTCACAAAGGCTTCAGAAACAACGTTGACACAACTGCCACCATCAATGATAATCTCATAAGTATGCTCACCTGATTTCATATGGCTGTAGAATATGCAGTTACGTCGCCAATCCTCTCCTTTGGTTTCAGCCACCAATATGCTAGTAACAATGTTTATTCTATGAGTGCCATCCTCATTAGTGTCTTCCATGTCATAGTCATATCCACCATCATCATCGTCATCATCCAAAGGGTAGGGGTAAAGAGTTGATTCATCCTCATTGGAATCTTCAACCTCAGCTACTGCATTAACCATTTGCTTATGTGGGCAAGACTTAGTAAATATCCTACCTCTTGGCAATGGAAACATTGTAACTTATTACTACCTATCATGGGTGCCTTTCCTTTGTGATCAGCCCGTGGAGGAAAAGTGGACTTTGGGGGTGCAGAGTTACTAGGTTTGGTTGCTGAAAAATTTTTCTTGACCTCCCCAGCTTACCAAACCTTCTAACTGGTTGTGCTATAAGCTCCTCTGCTTGTAGGGCTTTGACTAAATACACATCAACCACTCCGATTCCCCTGTTGATTTCAGCTCGCAATCCCAATCGAAATCGAGATAACAGTTGCCTTTCATTCTCCCTTATGCCTATACGGGAATAAAGTGCATCAAACCTGTTCATGTACTCTACAACAGTCATAGACCCTTGATGAAAAGAATTCAGCTAGTCTTGTATACGAGTTCTGAAGTTGCGTGGCAAGTATTTATCAGATAGCTCAAGCTTCATCTCCTCCCAACTAGTAGGTTCTCTACCATGGTGAAGTTGCATGGCAAGTATTTATCTGATAGCTCAAGCTTCATCTCCTCCCAACTAGTAGATTCTCTACCACGGTCTTCCAGTTCATGTTCATACGTCCTCCACCAATCACGAGCAGCCTCAACTAGCTTAGCACGAGTTAGTTTCATCTTCCGTTCCTCAGGTAAATCATAATAATCAAAGTAGTCATCCAGTGCCACTACCCAATTATAGAATAGTTGGGGGTCATGTCTCCCATCAAACTCCTTCAGATCGAGCTTGACCTTCTGTGAATCTCCAGAGTACCTCTGATATGTAGGACGTTCCATCTTAAAGTAACCCCTTTTCCTTATGTTTGATCAAGGAAGAAGGGCTTAGTGTCTGATCCAGGTGACTCCTTGCGGCATGAAGTCCAGGAGGATCTTATTGTGCTCTTTTTTCTCTTCTTTACAATCTAAATTCAAGTCCATATTGCTGCTACAACCAGGTACTCATTCTTTTACTCTGCTGCCCGGAAATTCTGCAGTTTCTGCACCATTGGCTCCTGTGACTTGAAGCACTTCTGGTTTCTGGTTTGGACTACAATTTCGGTCAAGTCAACCACCCCTTGAGGCCATCCTTCAATCCAAATATAAGGTCATTCTGACCTATGGTTATGGAGATATAAGAAATCTCCATATTTTCGTCTTGTAGTGATTTTTTTCTGCATAGGAATCAGATCCGATAGGCCTGGTTTGGTTTCCTGTTTCTCTGATCTGGGGTGACTAACTGTGACTTGTTTTCTGTCATTAATCTGTTGCTGGTTAGTTCTGTTTGCTGGTATAATTTCTGTTTTCCGACATTCCAGAATTCTGGGTTTGATATTTCTGGTTTTCAAAGACTGTTGACTGGTTATTTCTAGATATTGTTGCTGTCTTTTGTTGGTGAATACTTGGTTGTTCTTTGGTTTACAAGATCCTGTTGTTTGGGTCTAGTTTGGCTTGTCAAAACTAGTTCTACATTACCTATTGACACCTAAGAAGGACAGATAATGGCATATGTGTATTGATAGCCATGGCATCAACAAGATCATGGTAAAGTACAGATTTTCCATTCCCCGTTTGGATTATATGTTGGATATGCTAATGGGAGCAACTATCTTTTCAAAGATTGATCTACGAAATGGGTATTATCAAATTAGGTTCCATCCTTGGGATGAATGGAAGACAACATTCAAGACAAAGGAAGGGCTATACAAATGGAAGGTTATGCCCTTTGGCCTTACCAATGCACCTAGTACCTTTTATGCGAGTGATGACTAATGTATTACGCACTTTTATGGGCAAGTTCCTTGTGGTATACTTTGATGACATATTAATTTACAGCAAGGCACAAGATGAGCATCCTGAACACTTAAGGCGTGTGATGAGGGTGCTACGAGAATAGAAGCTATACATCAATTTGAAGAAGTGTACCTTTGTATTGTCCAAGGTTGTATTCCTTGGCTTTATTGTGTCCTCTCAAGTATAGAAGCCGATCCCGAGAAGGTTAAGAGCTTGGTAGACTGGCCAATTCCTACAACTTTGACGGAGGTTCGAAGTTTCCACGGCCTTGCCTCTTTCTATAGATGGTTCACACGAAATTTCAGCGCTATTATGGCACCTATCACGGAGTGCACGAAAGGAGGGAAAACGCCAATCCAATAAACCCTGGCCACCACTAAAGCATTCAATTTGATCAAACAAAAGATGATGGAAGCCCCGTTACTTAGGCTACCAAATTTTGATCTCATGTTTGAAGTGGCCACCGATGCATCCCATGTTGGGATAGGAGGAGTGCTTATGCAAACTAGCCATCTGATTGCCTTCTACAGTGAAAAGTTGATGATGCAAAAAGAAGGTATTCTATATATGATATGGAACTCTATGCCGTTATTCAAATTCTCAAGCATCAGAGACACTATTTGATCAGCAAGGAGTTCTATTCGGATCACGAAGCACTCAAGTACTTGCATTCCCAAAAGTCCATTAGCAATTGGCATGCTAAATGGATCTCGTATCTGCAGGATTATGTATTTACCCTCAAGTACAAGGCTGGAAAAGAGAATCAAGTGGCTGATGCGCTTAGTCAGAAGGTGCTAATGATGAATACCTTTACCGTACAAAGCATAGGGGTGGAACATATCGAAGATTATCAAAGATGAGTATGCTAATGATGCTGATTTTGTGGAAGTGTTCAGAAAATTACAAGGAGGTCGAGATGACAAGTATTTCATTCATGATGAATACCTATTTAAGGGCACATGTCTTTGTATTCCGAATATCTCTTTAAGGCACCACTTGGTTCGAGAGCTACATGGAGGAGAAATGGGTGGACACAAAAGACAAGACATATTCTATGATGGTGGATTTGTCCTATTGGTCTCACTTGCAAAGGGATGTTCAGCATGTCATCCAACGGTGCCGTACTTGTCAACTTGCCAAATGAGAAAAGAAGAACGCGGGTTTGTACACACCGCTGCCCATTCCACATGCACCTTGGCTAGACATAAGCATGGACTTTGTCCTAGGCTAACCGCCTACACAGGAGAGGTATGACTATATTTGTTGTTGTCAATCGTTTTTCTAAGACGGCACATTTTATCCCGTACAGGAAGACACTTGATGCAAGTCACCTAGCCAAGCTCTTCTTTAAAGAGATAGTACGCATACATGGTTTATCACAGTCAATTGTCTCTGATACGGATGTGAAATCCATGAGTTATTTTTGGAAGACCCTTTGGCTGAAAACCAACACCAAGTTAAAATCTTCTATGGCATTCCATCCGCAAGCAGACGATCAGACCGAAATAGTGAATATTAGCCTTGGCAATTTGCTCCGTTGTCTGGTTCGTGACTATGAGAAGATATGGCCCTCTATTCTTGACATAGCTGAATTTGCATACAACAATTCTGTGAACGTACCACCGGTCGTACACCATTTGAGATTGTTCTTGGTCTTCAACCACAACGACCGGTTGACATGCTACCATTGCCACCTCATGCCCGTGTTAGTGTTGAAGCGGATGAGTTCCTTAGGCATATCACGGAGGTACATGCTGATATTCACCGTCACATAGCTATTATTAATGATGGATATTAGGAAAATGCTAACCGACATCACCATTACGTGGAGTTTCAGCCTGGTGATATGGTTATGGTTCGAATTCCACCTAGGCGTTTTCCTTCCGGTACTGTGCACAAGTTCCATCCTCGGAATATGGGTCCATACAAGATCTTGAAGCACATTGGTCCCAATGCCTACATGTTGGAGTTACCGAAGATTAAAAATGTCTTCTATGTTGCTGATCTTACACTCTATATGGGCCATCATTTTGATGACAGAGATACGAAACATACATTAAGACTTCCCCAATTTGTGACCCCTACGGATGATGTTGTTGAAGAAGTTCTTGACAACAAGTTCACTACGGTCCGTGGTAGTAAGGGTTACTGCTCATTCCTAGTCAAGTGGAAAGGACGACCTCAGAAAGATAGCACTTGGATCCATGCCAATGATTCTCAACGTCTTGATACAGATCTCTACGAGCGCTATATGTCCTTCATCCATTCTTCAGAGACAAATGATTTTAAGAGGAGTAGTTGATGTAGATCCCCAATCATGGGCTAAACTATTGCAGGAGAAAGAAGCAGCCATCGAACCAGCCATTGGGCTGAGTTCAACCCATCCCTATGCTGGCCCATCGGCCCAACATAGGAAGTTCTAGTAGCTACTATTTGTTTCCTAAATTAGAAGTTAGTTTATAATTTGTCTTAGTTACTATTTCGAATTAGTGACTAATTTCATTAGTGTCCTAATTTGAGTCCAACTGCTATTCTTATAACTACAAACCTCTATATAAAGAGAATCTGTTGTAGACATAATTCAGACTTGAAATAATAAAAATAATAAAGTTTATTGCAGTTTTTACTTGCTCCCTATCCTGAGAAAGTAAAAACCTAGGCTGAGATAGCCATTCCCACCCACATCTATCTTGTTGAACATCTTCTTCTCTTTCTTTTTCCTGTTTTCTGCTATTGCTTGCTGTTAGGGGCTTGTGAGTGGACTAAATCAGATTTATGTGAAGATATAACACCAGAATCAAAGCTTGTGGAAGATTAGAACAGATCCTCAAGATCGATTGCCAGTTAGTAGGGTTTTAATTCCAATCGGTTAGGGTTTTGAGTCCAATCGGTTAGGGTTTTCTTCTCCTAATATGTCCAGCAGTTTTGAAGGGCCTTAGGAGGTTCTGAAGACCACCTCAGGGGAGGTCTTCGACCAGGGTTACAGCCCCTGGTTCTCAGTCAAGTTCCAGCCACAGGTTTTCTCCTGTTCTGGCCGAAACCCAGCTCTGTCTGGGAATTGTTTCTGCTGTTGAGGTTTTTACTGTTGGATTATTTCCTGCTGCTATAAGTAAGTTTTCTGGGTTATTTCTGGTTCCTTGGGGACAGGTTTGATCTTCTGAATTTCTGGTTCTTGCTTCCGTTCTTTCTGCTCTTATTTCTGATCTCTGTTAAGGCTGGTTTGAGGGGTCAAGATTTCAATTGGTTTCGGCTTAAACATATTGGAAGTTTGTTACTAAGTGTAACCTCCTTCTACATTATTGTTACCAGAGCTTCCCACCCGTACAACAACAACAACAAACTCAACCTTACCAATCAATACAAGTAATCAATAAATAAAGGGGGGCCCGACCTCCCCCTCCCCACACACCCACCCGCCGCAACCGCGAGGACAGGATTTCCTAGATCCCTTCTTCCAATGGCTGCTTCTCCTCTGCCTCTGCCTGGAACCTTATTCGTACCTCTACCCCTAAAGTCCCTTGGCACAATGTTATTTAGTTCAAAGGTCACATCCCCCGCCAAAGCTTTACCACTTGGCACACCTTCACTGACTGCCTCCCAACCCAATCCTTCCTCATCCATCGCCACATCCAAGTCTCCTTTTCTTGTTGTCTCTGTTAGAACAACAATGAGGACACAAACCACCTCTTCTTCAACTATCCCTTCTCCTCCACCATCTAGAAAAAAGTCCTCTGTCATTGTTGGCCTTCCTAGAGACCTATTCTGCCTTTTAACTGAGAATTGATCTGAATCGACATGACCTTTTCTAGGTCCTCCATCAGCGACATAGTGGAAAGCTTGCTTTTTGTACCACTATCAATCATCTTTGGTGGAGCGGAATCTTCGTAAATGGACGTCCAAATCCCGGTCCTATGATCAGATTTGGAATGCCATCTATTTTGATTTTTGCTCTAAATTAGCTTCCCTTAAGCAGAAACCAATTAGGAACACCCCAAGGAAGGAGCTCATAGTTTTTTCCTGGGGTCTCTCGTCTTCTTTCATAGCTTCCCCCCACCGCCATAATGATCTGTGTCCCCCTTAAGCCTCCTTGTTTTCGGCTCCCCATGAGGTGCTAGTCTCATCTTGCTAGCTTTTGCTTTGCCCCGCCCCCCACACCTTGTCCCTCCCCTTTCATTTGATTTTGTTGTTTTGTTGTTTTTTCCCTTCAGGGCTTGGTTTACCCTTCCCGCCCCCCCCCTTCCCTTTGTATATTCGTTCCCTCCGTTTTAGTGCATTATTTATTCATCCAAAATAAATAAATATATAGATAAAGAAATAACCAAAAGATAAACCTAAGACTAACCCCCATGATGGAATAATAGTAGTGAACCACCACTGGTTCAAAACCAAACCAGAAAACTAGTTTAATAAAAAACATAGGCTAAGAATAAGCCTGTTTCTTCCACCTACGTTGGTACTTGAGGGAGTACCTTGCATCTACATAAACTCTCCCACTCCTAAAAGAACTTGGCTCCGTTGAGCTAGGACGTGAACCCAAGATTCCCTTGTAATGATCTTGACGCAAAGGTGGCACGTATCTCGGGGAAAACGGTCGAACCGCTACTCCAAGAGTTGAAAGAATAGGCTAGCTCATGGTTGGACGAGAAAATTATAACCTTCGAAGCACATCTGCCAATGCATGAGGCAACATCAGAAACATACGCCCTCCTTGTGTTACCTTGATTGTGTTTTATGAACTGTCGTATAGAACACCAACCTTATGTTTCCATGGTCGCCCAAAGAAAAATTACAGTACAATATGAGGCTGACTAGGTAAGGCACTTGATAGGAAGAGATCAATACCATAGGTCAACTCATACAACAGCATTGCGTCTTCTGTAGCTTTAGGCCAAGATTTTTTTTTTTTTTTTCAAAATCTACTTTTGTGGGAGCTTCAGTGCTTGAACTAAGTTTGCAGATATGAGGTTGGCTTCCGCTCTTGTATCAGCAATTGTATGCACTGTCGTGGAATCCTCATCATATAGTAGATTAACCTTCTACCGAAGAGAGGGGCTCTCTCTACTATCCCATTGGTGAATGGAGTACGACTGGATGAGTTCACTTCGACCTCATCATCAAAATCATGAGTGGTGTCATCACTTAGATTAGGAGGGTAAGGATAATAATCACAAACATCATTATTGCTACCTTTCTCTACCGTCTCAGCAACATTCACAGGGTGAGTCTTCTACCATGGGCCTTTCTCGCCACAATTGTGATACAAAATGTTTTACATCCACTTGTTACCTTTAGAGACCTTGGCTTCTTTCCATCAACATTACAAGGCCTCTATCTTCCTTTCTTTAGTCTTAGGTGCAGATCTGTAGGCTAAAGAAGTCTTGATCATTTCCTTCAGATGACTATACTTTTCTTCAACGATCTTGGCTTATGCACCTGCCACAGTCCCCGCTGGCAAACTCTAACTGGATCTCAGTGTTCAGCCCACTGATATACCACAGTACTCATTGTTGATCCATCTCCTGGAGTCTACATCTAGAGGAAAATTAATGGAACTCCTTGGTTGTCCACAGTTTTACTTCCTTGTTGGAAATTGACCATTCTATGGAATATCATCTTCTCAAAATTAGGAGGAACAAATTTTTCGTTCAGTATCCTCGCCTCCCAATTTGTCACGGGTTCAAGTAACTGATGAGCCTTGATTGTATCATATCATCTCACCACGAACAAGAAAATCTGGAAAGGACTTGTGAGGGAAAATCCTCTCGACTTTAGTCAACCAATCAAGAAAATTCTTAAGTCCCTTCTCCCTGTCAAATTCTAGGACCCCAACCTTCAATGTCATAATCCCTGTCTGACAACTACCGTGTGACGTACTGGGGAATAATTGGCTGAGGTTGCTATCTCGGAAGTGCATCCACAATCCATAAAGCACTAAACTGAGTAATTATTGTAGTCGGTACCAAACTAAGAAATTAGTGTAGGCGTTCCTGCTTGGTCTCTCCTTTCTATTTAGGCTCTCAAAAATTAGATCCATCTTGGAAGCAAGAGTTTCTTAGTTTTTCGAATGCTCCTGAAATCTGGACTCAATCTTGGCTCCAGTCTACTGCTAACTCTCAGCGAGCTCCTTACATAACTTGTGCAGCTCAAGATTGGTAAGGTGAGAGGAACCTATCATTGTTAGAACTAGAAGAAATTTGGATCTGATAGCAATTGATGCGATTTTGGGTTTAATAACCTTGATTATGGGTCGCTAAGGGCCCATGGAAGTGACAAAACCCCAAATCAGAAGTAGTGTCAGTCTTGTAAATTTCAGAATAGATAACGAATCTTTTAAAGAGTAATTAGTTTAAATGAAAAAGTGCTAACCTGGAAGTTCAGTATGACTAGGGACAGAATAGAAAGAAAAAAAACTCATAATGGCTGGAAAGTAATTAAATACCTATGTCCTTACTTGCAAATAAGGAAAACTAGTACCCCTTTCTTCCTTCAATTAAACAGAACTCATTAATAGAAGGAACAACAGTCTAGGGTTTGTAGTTAGGAGAAAAATTTATGGCTCTTAAACCAGAGCTCGGCTGAAGCTGAAACTTCAGTCGAGTAGGGTTCCTAATGGGTCCTAACTATAGCTGAATTTTCAAGTTAGAATACCCCATAGATGCTGGTGCAACAGGCCTGCAATAGGCTGTGGCAGAATAGTGGAGGGTATTAAGTTGGCCAGCTGGGTATGAGACAAGAACTGTAGACAGGCTTAATGATTGGAACCAGTAGGGAATAGTATCCAGTGATAGCAGGTGAAGTTTGAACAAACAGAGAAGGATTTATGAAATTATGAAGAAAACTTGCAAGCTGGAAAGAAGAGCAAAAACAGGGAAACCACCCAAATTTCGAACTTTAGAATTTTGTAATATTATAGGGAACCGAAGATACAAGGATTATTCGTTCGCAATAGCTATACAAGATCTGAGTGGCAGAGAGTGTCGAAGGTAAGCTCTTTATAATATTTTAATACTGTATGTATATAGTTTTACATGTACATTGATGTTATAATCTCTTATATGTATTTATAGATATATATATATATATATATATACACACACTTAGTTTTGATGTTATGATTTCATTGTATTTTATGACATGGTAGTACTTCATAATAATTTTATTTAGTTATATTTACATATTTAAGCATCAATGTGACACTTGGCATTGTAAGCATGAGGTGTTGGGATCAAACCTCGACTAGTGGAGAAAAGAGAACATATTTTTGTTTTGGTCTCAGTGGAAAAACAGTAATTTATGAGAATAGTGAAAGACAAAGAGGATGTATCACATTTATGTTACTATTGAAGGGGTACCTTAAATAGTGATTACACTATGTGCACGCAAGAGAGTTTAGTGCAGGTGGTTGAGGGAATTTTGGGCATTTCACCCATGTGGTCTGCCTTGTTATTATAATTAAATTTAGGGAGATAGGTGTGATTACATTAAATATGGGCAGTACCGATACCTTTTCTAGCGATGCCGCAAAATTTTATGTCCTGCTTCCAATTACCATCATATATCCTTCATAGCTTGGATTCTCAGAGCCAACAGTTTCTTTGGTCCAATGGAGACAAGTCCTTTGCTGACATAGTTAACTGAAATGACATCCGCAAGTCTAAAAAATCCAGGGGACTTAATCTCAAAAAAGCTGCCAATATGAACCAAGCATTGTTGATGAAGAAACCTAGGGAGCTTCCCCACCCCTCACAATCCTTGTGGTGTTGCACAATGAAATCAAAATATTTTCCAGATGCAAACTTCTTACATGACACATCCCCCCCCCTCCCGTCTCTTGGGCATGGAAATCCATTTTCCGCACAAGATCTACCCTCCTCAAGGGGAATTTTTCATCCAGGTTGGGCACAGTCATTCTATTAATGGATTCCTGGAATCACCAGTTCAGCAGCTCAATTCCCTTCTTCATAGGTTGGTCACATCCACTGTGGTCTACAGCCGAATTTTTATCCATCTTCCCTCAAGGCCGTGGAATGCTGGCCTCATCTATCATTGGTGGCCACCAGACATTTCCCTCACTATATTATCTATCCCACTACCCCTATTTGGTACTGATGATACATACATTTGGGCTCTCATGGCTAATGGGTTATTGGTGGCCCAGCTTATTGTCTTACTTTGGAGTCAGATGACACTGTTGTCAATCCTATCTGAGAGAAGATATGGCATCTCCCAACAGCCCCCAAGATTAGGAATTTGTTATAGAGGCTCCTCCTTGATTGAATACCCCACAGTGGCCTTCTTGCTTCTTGGGATTAAACCATCTTATCCATATGTCCAATCTGCAACTCCTCCCTGCTTACTACTGATCACCTCTTTATGCCATGCTCTATTTCTTCATCAGGGTGGAGCTTAGCTAGACAATTCCCCTTCTTCTCTCATAGGGGGGTTTCTGTCTCCTCTTAGATTGAACATACTCTAGCTCTCAGGATTAATCGAAAGCTCAAGAACTGGTTATGTGCCTTAATGGCTAGCCTTCTTTGGCATTTGTGGTCGAATTATCTAGAAGCTGCTTTTTGTAATTCACCCACTAATGCCTAATCTATTCTGTGTAATAGTATGTGTTTTGCTTCCGAGTATTTTCATTCTCAGTCCGCAAAACTCCCCATCTTTGAACTACAGTTTAGATTTCATGGTCCCTGACCCCTCTAAACTTCATCAAAATTAACAGGGACGGTTCATCCCTTGGCAATCCTGGTTATGCTGGTGTGGTTGGAGTCTTTAGGGACTCTGATGGATGATTTATCTGTGGATTCGCTGAGCATATTGGTCTTTTACATGCCTTCATTGCTGAAGCTATGGCGGTTAGATTGGCACTTCAAATTGCCATCTCCAGACTTCACTTCATCGTCATTGAATGGGATAATCTTATTTTAGAGAAATCAAATAACAGAAAGAAAATTCTGATCTGGCTATAATTCTGGTCGAAGATCTGTTAAAAGAATGAATAACAAAGCATCAAAATTAGGAAGCAACAACGGCCAAATTTAAAGATACGGAAGAATCCTTCTTAAGATAGGAAAGTGAAATTCTGACATAATTCAATATTGATTTAGGAAGCTCAAAACAGAATCAGTTATGGACCGGTATGTTGATTAGACTGTTAGCAGAATGCTTAACTGAAATCAGAAATCAAAATCGAAAGCTAGATCCAGAAAATAGGAGTTTGTGAAGAAGCAAAATAATAATAGAATAATACTTGAAAACGATAGGATTTTCTTTTGGTTATTTAAAACTGAAACTAAATAGAAGAAAAATATGATCAAGAATCGCCACCACTACCGCAACCTTGGAATCACCACAGAACTAAAGGCAACAAGCTAAATTCTTTACTCAAAATTCGTGTACATGGCACAGCCCTTACATATGCTTAAATAGAAAACTCAAAACAGGAAGCAAACTAGGCCTAAAACTCCTCCAGCCAATATCTTACCTTGGAGTTAGCTACTGCTACTGAAACTCAGACTAAAACAAAGGAAAACATCTTAAAACAAGGAAGGACTCATAGAGACCTAACCCAACCCAACTCAAAAACTTTAAATAACAATTATAAATAAACAAATAGGACTCGAACTAAACTAATAAAGGAAATAGTCTTCAACTCTTCCTAATTGAAATCAATACAGCAATTACACATTTTTACACCATAAGGCCAATTTAATACTAGTATATCACATTTCTGTGAGGTCTTCCAATAGAAGTGAGAGGCTTTCAGAGTCATCCTGTTGTACCAGGCCCATCTTCATGAATTACGTCCTCGACTCTTATTCGTACAAATTCCTACATAAAGTGATCTCCTAGTCCTAGTTTAACCTATTAAATAGTAGCAATTTCCATCCATAATTCACTGGCACAAATATCCTTCAAATAATCATAACCGATCATTAAGTAGACGATACATCTAGAAATGTAATATTAACAAAAAAAAAAAAAACTACATGATCAAGAATTCCCTTCAATGTCAAGCTTTCTGATAGCAGCTGTTGCTTATTTACACCAATGCCTGAATATCTCTCAGCCCATCAAAGCCCAATCTTACAGTAAACAACAAAACCAAAAAATATCAATCACATGCTGAACTAAAAGAAACTACTTGAATTGCACCTAATAAGGTGATGGATGATCCTAGGTGGAAAAGTAACATCTAAAGATCTTTCCAAACATTAAAATCTGTGCTAGAACTGTTATAGGTTACCACATTGTCTTGACAACCCAGAATGAAAGTTGTTCTTGACAGATCCACATTCACAATAGCATGGGCAATTCCACTCGGACTACCAGCTACTGCCACCTCTTCTGCTCCAATTGTAACCTCAGCAAAACCCTTACCCAATATGTGATTGTTCTCCAGCTGATAAAAACCAGGGAAATGGCAACAAAGAACCAGAAAGCCAAATCATTAATGGAATTTTATCACCATATTCACAGATAATTTACTTTCAGTGAACAAAGCAATTGACCAACCCTTTAATAGGAAAGGGACATAAACATGATGATATAAAATGTTGTCTCATTCCAAGAAGGGTAAGCATACCCTAAATTTTGTTTCAGCACCCCATATGACTAATGTCTCATTGCAAGTATGATGTCTGTGATTTCCCCTCATACCACCAGGTCGAATTTCACCCACATGCACTGAATTACAAGATATCGCTCCCTCTGCAGGACTCCAATAAAAATTCAGGTTATTAATAGATTTACACTAGAACGTTGAATTAAAGACAATATGAAGATGACTGCATTATAAAATAAGCGATTACTTAGCAAAAATATCAATATATAAAATGGGGATCTGGAAAATAGCCATTATTCCTTGATGCCTTTTCTCATTTCCAAAGTCCAGAAAATAATCCATTAAGTACGAAGCAAAGCACAATTTTGGAGAAACTAAATTAATAGTGAAACCAACATTTAAGTAATGATAGAAATATCCAGAAGAAGAACAATACGGAATCAAAGAAAACCATAATAAAGATTGGTCACACAGAGATATTTAGACATGAACCACATAACTCAAGAATGAATAAGGATATTTCCGTATAGAAGCAATATGACCGAAGAAGCAAACAGAGTTGGAAAGTGGAACTGACAGAATGCACCCAAAATTGCCCAAAAGGAAACCAACAAAATAAACGAAGAAATCAATAAATATAAGAGTAAAACATCAAAAGAAGGGAAATTTATTAAGCGAATAATAGCGGAAGAATGAAGAGAAAATGAAACCAAGGACCTGAAATCCCAGCTTCAATGGCCGCAGCGACAGGATCGAGCAACCATCCCCTCTTATCCTTAGAGATTTGTGAAGGGAAACCACTGCGAAACCGGACTAGGTTAGCCTGTTTATCGTCTTCTCTCCTCCATTTCTGTTCCTCTCTAGATTGGGTTTGCTGAGGAGAGGGAAATTGGTGGAGGTGTTGCAATCTGAGAAAGACCCAAGTGAGAAGAACAAAGATTGAGAGGAGAAAAGGGAAAGCATGGGGCCTCTTCAAGAAGAAGATAAAAGAAGAGAGAGAGGGGGTTTGGGTGTGGAGTGGATTTGCCATCAAAACAACATTCTATTCTCTGCTGTCTCTTGGTCCTCGGGTCCGTTTGTTGGGTCGAGATAAAATCTTTACCCTTTTCCTTATCTGACCGTTGCGTTTTGCCGTGTTCGTAACTGTAACGGCGTTTGCCCGTGTGAATTCATGGATTAAGGAATCGGAATTGGATCGAACGAATCGCTCAGTTCGAATTGGAATCGGCTCACCCAATCCCGATTTATAGGGATGCAAATGACCTCCGAGTGGAGTGGGAATCCGATCCGTGGCCACTTGAATCATATATAAAAAAATTAAAAAAAAAAAAAAAAAAAAAAACCTACAGACCATAATCCCATCTTCCAGCTTCACCTTTGCCTCTATTTTCACCATCACCTTTTTCCACTCCTTTGTATCCTCCTCCTTGCCTATCCTCCTTGCCTCCGTCAATATCTTTCTGAAAGATATGGAAATGATAGAGACCTAGGGTTTACCTCAATGATTATTCACTCACAGCGGAATAGATTTGGTTAATGTACGTGTCGTCCCTACACAAACCATGACGATCGAGGGTTTTCAGCGATCTCACTAGGTGAAGTTAAACTTCCAAATCCAATGATAGTAATGGAGATCCTTAGAGACATACACTCTCAATTAGGAGAGACAAAAAGAGAATAGGGAGTGAGTGAGAGCTTTGACATTAGGTCAAAAGTTATATTCTATAATGAGTAAAACATGAACACATAGGTGATGTAGTCCCACGTGCTCAAATAAAACAACCATTGAAGCAGCAGTCATCAAGCTAGAGTTGAACTCAATATATCATGTAAGCATCATTTGAAGATCAATGTTGAAGTTAGCGATCATAGTATACAAGCTTCATTGAGCCACTGTTATTCAAGAGTTGATGAGTGCCAATTACTTAGAAGAAGCTACACACATCAGAGGGATGAAGTTATCAAGACTAAGCTTTAAAGTGCTCATAGGATTAGGATTTAACCCGAGTATCTTTCCGTAATCTTATATAACATCTCAAACGACCTTAATAGCATGTATTAGGTCACTTAAGAAGAAGACATAGTCAACCAATCTCTTTAGAGACATGTTGGCGATCATATTGTGACTTAACAGAGACGATGGTCAATTGGATGTAATAGATAGTGACCGACAATGCTTGGCATGACTATCCTACGCAATTTTATTTAGATGGGCGACCAACCAGACATACCATAGCTTGGACAATTAATGCTTACTAGATGGTCGATCAGACATCCCTTGTTGTGATTGGAAAAACTTCTCAAGAGGAGGAGTCTAATTTTAAGCTGCTAGGGGTAAATAGGATGCCCAAACAGTCAATATAAACACCACATTTTGTCAACCTGGAGGGAATGCATGATGATGACAAATGAGTCCCAGCATAGACATGGTTTAGCTTTGTGAGGTAGCTTTAGTCTCTCCCAGGTCTAACATTTCATGCAGGAACTATGATGGCATTCGATGGCGATGCAAGTGTCACATGTCATCCACCTCACCCAACAAGAAAAGTTAATTTCATGACAGCCCATTGGTGACTAGTTGAACATTTGGTCTAAGTATGAGTTTTAAAATGGTCCATGGAAGTTGTTAGGCACCCTAATTTGCCGGATTAAATCGGTATCTCTATGTTAGGCCAAACTAATTGTAGCATAAATAATCTAATTTACAATGAGGAGCTACAATAAATGATAGGTAGCAATAAGAATCACTTTGTAGGTACTAGGGATTTTCATTCATACATCCTCTCTTCGGTGTTTGATAATATGGTGTTGGGAAAGAGGGATAAAGGGATAAAGATTCTCCTCAAGGAGTTACCACCTACATAAGGGTCTAGACTCATAAATGTCTCTTCCTTTTCGAGGGCAGAGAATGACTCGTAATAGATAAGGCAAAGGTCTTACCATATCTTTGGGTATGCTCAAAGTTACTCCTAAGAAAGTTTCCCACACCTAGTCCTGTCCGATTGAAGGCCGTCTCTTTCTATTTGGACTATTCCTATTCGTACTAATCCTACGAACTAGCAGGTATATAATAAGCGCAATAAATCTAACCTATTCTAGGTATCTAGGACAAAAGTAGTAAAGCATATACGAAAGCATGCAAATTAATGTAAGCATGGTATTGTTTATAAAATAAAGCTACATCATATGAGTATTTAGGGGGGGGGATAATATATATATATATATATATATACCAAACTTAAACATCAAGCTGCTAACGTACCTCACTATGTATTAGGTCAAATGTAGTTCCAATTCAATTTGGTAAATATATGAAATAACCTAGAGGGAGTGAATAGGTTGTACTAGTGGATTTTTAAAATTCTTTGATTGAAATCTCTAAGTAGATGATTGTGAATGAAAATACAGAATATAAAATTTAATCACAATCACACTACACAGAGAATTTATAGTGGTTCAACTCAACATGAGTCTAGTCCACTCTCTTACAAGTTCCACTTGTATGGTATTCCCACTAGTTCTTCCCTTTCAATACAGTAAGTGGGAGGAAAGCCTTTATAAATCTCTTTCACGGTAGAGAGCGACCTTTACAATCTCATTTACAAGGAGAGAGTAACATTTACAATCTTTTTAATGGATAAGAGATCCTACATTGGCTTAAGTGCAATCTAGACAAGTATAAATAAAAAATAAAATGGAATAAAATTTTTAAATTACCACTAGCGGTGCATGATATGATATGAAATGATGATTTAAGAACATAGACCTTAAGAGTCTCCCTTGTGAATGAGATGTAGTGGAAGACTTGTACTTTGACTTGAGTTCTTGAGAATTGGGTTTGACCACAAAAGTTGAACTCAAGATAATAATACTTTTCCTCATTGTTTAGCTTTTGATAATGATAGTCAAGGCCCAGTTAATTGTTAATTAAATAACCTAATAGTGGGGTATTTATATAGGTGATGATTAGTCCTAAACAAGGTAGGAGAATCACCAATTTTGGGAAGAAAATATGCCTTAACCGGCAAATTTTCCCTCTACCTGTAATTACTGGTAGGATCTAGTAGTTACAGGATCATGTGACCATTGGACAAAATAGATTTGTTGGACTTAAAAAATATAGCTGTTGGACAATCTTAGACCATCCAGAAGGCATCCAATAAGCCAGAGATCTTACCGGAAGGCATCCAGTAGGGTGCAAGCAAAATCCGGTAGTTACCAATTTGCCTTTGTTGGTCTGGGTCTGATAAGTTCTCTAATCACAAAACTCTACCAGTAGTTAGCAGTTCCTAGTGGTAGTTACTGGCAGACTTCTGTCTTCTGTTCTGACTGTCTGTTGGTATGCAAATGGCCATAACTTATTCATATGTGGGCCAATTGTCCTGATTTAAGTTGTGTTGATTTCACAACTTAATGGCCTACAAATTTTCAGTAAAGTCTATCCTTTAAATGTGTCATTTGGAATGATTAAAATACTCTCAATGATGAGTCTTAGGTAGTCTTGAGAAAGACTCGAGATTTGGCATTGCCAACACACTTAGGGTCCTTAGGTAATTAAAATTGAGTGCCTCTTGGAGTCTACCTAACTTATGCATGC
Source organism: Macadamia integrifolia (assembly GCF_013358625.1). NCBI lineage: Eukaryota > Viridiplantae > Streptophyta > Magnoliopsida > Proteales > Proteaceae > Macadamia > Macadamia integrifolia. Next base: position 12,161,916 of record NC_056570.1, read on the forward strand.
ATTTATGTAGTGTAGTGTGTGCAGTGTGTGCAGTGTGTGTTGTTACAACCTATTCTATAGACAGTTCTTCAAGTATTCAATGACTTCTCGTATCCATATCTTCTCGTTCTTCTTCCTTGTCATCCATTAGTATTTGATTTGCATTAAGGTCTTCATGGCTTCATGATACATGTCTTGAGGTTTAGCACCATGCATTGGGTCCATATGAAGCCAAAGTTTTTTCCTTCATATAGCACTTGGTAGATAATCATTAGAATGTCCACTTGTTTGTTATCATCAAAACCAATATGGAGTTTGGACTCCGTAGGTTAGTGGGTATTTCCAACAATAGAATCCAGTGACACTCTAATGCGTCATATCTATTCCTTAGGAAATGGAATAGTATTTTGGTCAAAATTTTATTTTAATAGCATAAGTATATAACAAAAATAAAGGGTGAAACTCAAATATAGAATATGAGTACATGCGTAGAGCTTGCTTTGTCACGTGAACGACACATAATAAAAGAGTAATGAATATGAGCATATGATATATGGAAAACCTTAATGCTAGACATTATGAACGAATTGACAAAATTAAAGGATTCATATGTAAGTTCTTTTTTTTTTTTTTTTTGAAATGAAATGAAATGGAAAGAGGGTGATCCAAGGTAGTGATCATAGCCCCCAGGCCAAAGTCCCATATGACAATAAGTGCTACCATAGGACCAATGAGCGATAGTGGGGCGTGCCGACTCGAGCGATAATGGGGCAAGGGCTTCCTTCCACTTGGCTACCAACCCTGTTGGCATTCACATGTTAAGTTCAACATTAGATAATATGCAAGATATTCCTATCCTAAGGATGCAAGGAAGAGCATGCTAAGACATCATGTATAACCTATGTATAACATCATATATGCAAAAACAACATCAATGAAGGAGAGGGGGTGTCCACTATCTAGAGATATACGATCACTCCAACATGAATGCATACAACGACTACCTATGGAGGCAAGATCAGGCACAACATGAGTTCAGACAACCTCTACTTATAGAGAAAGGATCATATACAACAAAAGTGTGCAACCACTACCCATGGAGGTGGGATTACACTGTTCTTACATTTCCAGAAAGAGAAACAAGAAAAAGGTGCACAAAAAGCAAGAATCAATGAAAAAAATTTCGGAGTACTCTCTACTTAGAGATGCCACCAGAGTTGGAGGGTACTCAGAATGTGTTTTGATGTGTACATACTAAAGAAATACATTCCTTATGCAACTCACGTCATGACACATGTACCCTTAGAACTTGACACTCATTCGAGATATATGGAACATCCTAAAATGATTATTGACTGAAAAGACCACATTATCCGCAACTAGACTATTTCATATGTCAAAGTCAAGTGGATAACTCACTCAGAACAAGAAGCATCAGAACGTGAAGATGAGATGAAAGAGATATACCTAAATGTTTGGATTTCCAGATATGTTCAATTTCGAAGATAAAATTTCTTGTAGGGGAATGTTATACCCGAGCCCTAACTCACTTGTGTGTATTAACTGCAGACGAACCACATGAGGATGCCAATACCAGTTGTTATTGGATAGCACCAGTTTTCTCCCGAAGAGGGAATGGTAAACATACATGTAAATGCTACTCATGTCTGAAGAACAGAAAGGGATTCAAGCCACCAACAAGGACAAGGTAGGTCTTTTGCCTTGGAGGGGACTCACTTGAACTTAGTAATGAACACACAGAGGTATGGCCTACCCCGGTGCAGAACTGCAAAAATTTGTCGGGCATTGTCCACCACCACCATATCTCTATTTGCTACCATAAGATATTACGTTGATTTCCATCGTCATGCTCTATTTAGTTATTAATAATCATGTGCACGTTATGTGATTGGAGCACATTAGCCACAAAGATGATTATCCTCCCTGATGATTTCATTTGGATCATTCTTATCAACGTTGTAAGCTAGAACAAAAACAGATTTTTAGGCAAAATGAAACTATTATCAATCAATGCACAAGATGTAACAAATAGCTCAGACGAGAAAGGATTAGAAGAAACACTATAACATACATCATAGCGATACGAGAAATAGAAGTTAAATTCTAGGAAATAAGAAAAAAATCTCAAAGGAGATGGTTGAATTGTACAACTAGAAAGAAAATGTAGCACCTCATATGCTCCAGAATGTTATGGTCTGAACAAATTACCTAAATGAAAACACCCCCAAGATAAATGAAACCAATAACCCGTTAATATGCTGCAGACTTTGCACACCAGCCCAGATGAAACAGTTACACCAAGATGTTCCAAGAAATGTGAACATCCCAGATCTATACAAAGGGGAAAATAACAATAATAAATACAATCAAACCTGAATGGGGCATCAAAATCTCCGAGAAGGGAGGCCTTTCAGACAGGACTAGGGAACCAAGTTAATGTTGACAGATGATTTACACAATCCCAATTCAGAACTCCATGAAATATTGAAAATGGCCTCGAGAACTCTTCATATTGGGGCTTACTTTATGAGCAAATTTAAGCAGTCATAAAAGATGATTCAAAGTTCCCCAGAGAAAAATACAGCACACCCAACTGGAAAAGAAATGAGCCATCCATGTGCCGGTGATTACTTTCCATAGACCTCTATGGTTGAAGCGAAACAATCAACAGGAATCTGGACAGCTTTGTTAACCAATCGGAAAAAAAAAACTCCAGCCTGAACAACACTGTTTAAATCACTTCTGGTTTCAGAGGCCTCATGAAAATCCAAACATGTCCCAAACATTGGGAACTGGCATTGAAGAAGTTCATGAGGACTCGGTCTGACACTATAGCTACTAGGGTAAAAATATATATATATATATATATATATTTTAAAGGGGGAAAAAAAAACTACCCTGATGGGTCAACCTCCTTACCATGATCTTCTTCATGAATATTTCTTCTCAACCTTCTCAACCATATCTCAAAGTCCATATGATAAGGTGTACCGCAAAGACTGTCAACATAATCAGCAAAGGCTTTCAGCACAGCTGAAATGTCGCCAAGCTTTTGCTGAATCAGTCTTCTCGACCAAGAGGTTTCCCTCCACTGGAGTGCTCCCTCCACAGAATCCAAGTCTGGCAAAACCCCACCAGACGAGAAATAGATCAAGTAGACCAGACTCTCTGCATCTGAAGCTGAGCATAACTTACCCTCCTGAAGAGCATAAGTTGAAGAGTAAAGAAGATTCATTGCTGGGCGATCCCTTTCTTCTAAAATAGCATGCCCCCACCCAATAAGGACATAATAAGGATGCCTGACACCAGTGCTTACACGAATCACATTCTCTGGGCGGATGTCTCCATGCCGAATTCCAGCAGAGGCTGCTGTTGACAGTGCAGATAAACAATCATGGCAACACCTAAGAGCCTCATCTGAATTAAATCGTCCTTCTCTGAGCAAGTCTGCAACTGACTCACCAACTGGACTGGTAACAAGGACTGGAGTTCCACACCATGGGTGGTCACAATTCCCACCAGAGCTTGGTCTCCTACATTGGCCAGGGTGAATTATCCTGCCGGATGCAACCAGCTGAGGCAAATACTTGTTAGAGAGGCCCCTCTGTTTCATAACAGTTAATATTTTGGTCTGCCTCTGAACCTGATACCACAAGTTCATATCTTCCCATGCCGGTTCCAGCTGAGAAGGATGAGACCCAACATACAAAAATAAATCCTTTCTTGGTTCTTCCAAAGAAGTTGCACTGTAGAACAAAAGTTCGCCATCACGCAAAACTTCATTGATCTGAAAACCTTTTTGCCAGTTTGAATCCTCCATCAACAGAACAGATCCCGCATCCAGCTTCATTACCTCTTCAGATTCAACATTGATGGATTCATCCTGAACTTCAACAATTTCAGAGGTACCACCGTGATGCTGAAACCTGAATAAACCATTTCCGTTCATTCTGTTATCCCCCAATTTCCTTTCTGCTCTTCGGGTTTGAAGGCGAGAACAATGTTCTGCTGCTAAATCATCTACTGAATGTTTTGGCATTCCAGCTACTTGAACAATACAATGGAACGTTGCCAGAAGCACCTGAAGAGCACCTACGTCCCCCCAGTTGGCATTCCCAAGCTTGTTCCAGATCCTATCAATGGGTGAAACTGCAATTCTTGAATGTTTTCTGATCCATTCAGCAGCACATTCATAGACACTGCTCACATCATAGTCCAATTTATTCAGATCTCCTTCAACTTTTAAAACTCCCCCATATTGCGAATCAACAATAAGTACAAAGACACAACTAGAATTATTAAGGATACTAGATCTGCTGAGGCTTCTCGATAGTAGTATACGCAAAGCAAAGAAGAGTGCTTCCCCTAGGACAGATTGTGAAGGAAGCTGGTTACTTTCAATTGCAAAACTCCCAACATCGGGCCTCATCAGTACTAATTGAAGAACGTGGTCCCATTTTCCATGTGAATGTCGGGTGCTCTTCAGCATTACAGCAGTGGCACAAAGGCCTTCAAGCTTTCCACTAGCAATTGCCTTTTCTGCAGCATAGAATTTCAAATTTTCACTGTGCAGACAGGAAATCGAGAAAGGCAGAGGCCCACCTTGACTCCAAAATGCCTCCCACAACCCCTTCACACCTGCATGTAGGAAATCTTCGATGGCAAGATAGGCAGTGGCTTCAACAGAATCTGACGTTGATGCATAAACAGCACTTGGCATCCGAATCAATTGCTGAAATGAAAACCCTTCCAGTGCATAATCCAACTTTTGAACTTCCGACAACTCAAAAGGGACATCAAACACAGGAGCTGTACATGCCGAATTTTCTGATATTGCTGAAAACCAGTCTTCAAGCTTTTCTGTCAGGAATTGATGGTGTACAAACTTTCTGAGGAACTCTTTACGACCTCGTGATCTCCCTCCTGATGATGCACTAGACCTCTTTGTTCCAGACTCGACAGAATCACGGTCAGGGGAGTCCCCTGTCAATCAGAAAAATCATAATATTCGTCAAATTGTTTACAAGACAATTTTTTTTTTTCCTACTGCCTGTAGATATCCCAAAGAAAGATAAATTCAAGAAACTTTGAAATGTAGTGAGAACATGACAACATAAAAGGTCAAGAGTTCATAAATGCATCAAATCATATCATCCAAAATAAAAATTACAGTGAAACAGAGGCATTTCTATGCCTTGGAAAAGAAGGGGAGGGGGGGAACTGGAGACGAGTTTTAAGAAAAATCAGACCATAACATAATCCCATGAAGAAAACAAATGGTTTTTCTAGAATAATTATTATCTAAGAAGGTTGTAAACTGTCATTTTATGTATATGGATTTTAACATACACAATTCAAGTGAAACAAAATACGTCCATACCTCCTACCCAAAAAAAAAAATACATCCACACCCATTTTTTGCAGATCACTTAGAAAATTTTCGTAGGTTAGTCATTTTCAATTTGATGATCATCTGTAGTAAAGCATTTTATTTTTCTTTCCTTTTAGTTAATTTGCTTCATCTTTTCATCTTATCCATTTTGTCATTATTCACAGTAAATATTTTTTCCATTATTTGACAGGAAACTAAAGATAAGTGTCTTTCCAAGTGTGAATTACCCCAAAAACCAAGGTAGGAATATGAAAGGCCAATTTCTTTCTTATTAGAGGCCGACAAATTAAACAGTTTAGAATTGAAAGGTCTTGGAGTGGAGATTTTCGAACGTAGAACAGAGATATAATTTTGACCCATTTTCTAATTAATTATAACAGAGAACAGTCATATAAGTACTGTGAAATGTTGAATGGTGAAACAGGATTTACATACACAAACACAAACTAACAAAAGCTTGTGAAATACTCTGCACAAAGACAATAGTTTAACATAGACTAGGACATAATGGGGGTGAAGCAATTTTTATGAGAAGATTGCTAGGAGCATAGTTGTGTTGGAGCCATAGTTCGAGGAATCAGAATTGGATCACCAATTTAAATCGGAAACAACTGGATCTATTCCAATTCCTACCGATTTGAATCAGGATGTTCATACTGGATTTCAGGGGTTCAGGCTGATTCCGACTTACTTGAAACTTTGTTGGAGCATGGAACAGAGCAGGTAAGCAACAGCTTCTCACTTATTAATTGTATTTTGGATAGCCTTACTTCTCGCTTCTCAATTTGGTAACAAGGTTTGGACCATAATTTACACAAGCAGAATTTATTTCCCAAACACAAAATCTTTTCTTCATGAAAAAATTATTCCACAATCTAGTGAGGTAACATTACCCAGCTAACCCCAACTAAGCCATGTCCCAACTATTTGAGGTCTGCCACAAGGATCCTGTTTCTCCATGCCACTCTATTTAGGCCTTGCATTCAATGATTACGCACCAAGATTCCTAACTTCATCCTACGTCCTTTCGGCCTTCCGCTTGTCCATTTAAAAAGCCTTCAAATTGCAGCATATCACTACTCATAAGTTCAGTTCTCTCTACAAAAAATATTCACTATAGACTGTTCCAAATTTAAACTGAAACACCAGATCAATCAAATCATTGGTGGAGGTTCATCATTAAAGGTTCTTTCTAGGAAACGATGTCTTGCAAACCCATAGATAATATGTTGATCCACTGTAGGATGATTTGGCATCAATATTTTCTGTTTTGAAGCTTATGAGAGTGATAGAGGACGTACTCTATCAAAAAGTGAAGTATGACTTACTTTAACAACTGATAACCAGTGGATTCAGCCCTAGAAGCAAAATATATTGAGAGTTTACTTTTGAAAGTCATTGGAATTTTTGGAATATGAGGAACAAATACACTTTCACTGAAAAGCTAGACAATATGTAAGATTTATTAGATGCAATTTCATTTCAAAATAATTGTAGTCTTCTGGCTGCCCATAATCCTCAATGGTAAGAACTAAGAAGAGAATGAAGAACTAGCCAACTAGGATTGTCAATGAGAGAAGATTTAAGATTAAGAATCAGACACCACTTGGACAGTTGTTTTCTATGAAATCCCTCCCCACCCACAGTACCAGAAGCACTTTCAAAGATCAGAAAGGCATAACTTTAGGCTCGTCAAGGGTTTACAAGGGAGGAGTGTTATAAGGTACATCAATTCTTAAGGGTTTGATGGCTTTCTCAGTAATTTTCAGAGCCCTCTTCACTAGTACAGCAACTCCTCCTATCTGATATACTGTGTTAAGATATGTACCATGATAGGGGGAGTGTCCTTATCGTGGTTTCCTTTATTGCTTTATGTCTTTAATTGTTAGTAATGAGTTAGGAGGAGTTAGTTGTCAGTTTCCTAGTCTAAGTAAGTTTCCTGTTTAGATTACGTTTAGTTTCCTAGCATAAGTTTCCTGTAAACGGGTTCTCTGCAGTTGTTCCTGGCTGGTTATTCCTTTCTCAAGAACCATGTCATCCACTTCCATTTCCAATTCCAATGGGGGTAATCAGAGGCACATCTTCGACAATACTAGGCTCCCCTTGAAGAGGTGTAGGTGCTGGATAATAAGCTTCTGATTCTTGGAACACAACTTCCATGGTGGTGTACATCCATCGAGTGGGAGGATGATAACAACGATACCCCTTTTGAGTGGGTGACTAGCCAAGAAATATGCAACGAACCCCACGAGGATCAAACCTCCCATGTAATTGGTGATCTCAAGCAAAAGCCACACACCCAAACACTTTGGGAGGAACGATAAAGGAGGAATAACCCATCAGAACCACAACTAGACATTGGGAGACTAAGACACGAGAGGGCAGCCAATTAATGAGATAGGCAGCAGAGAGGACAGCATCATTCCAAAATTGAGGGGGGGCATGTCTCAAACATCAGGGACCGGGCCACCTCTAACAGGTGGTGGTTCTTCCGTTCTGCGACACCATTCTGAGCAGGTGTAATCACACAACTACTTTGATGAATGATTCCTTAATCAGTCCAGTATACTTGGAATTCCCCAGCCGTGTATTCTGCACCATTATCAGTGCGAAGAATTTTAACCTTAGCATCAAATTGTGTTTGTATCATCCCATAAAATTGCTAAAAGCAAGGGAAAACATCACTCTTCCAACGCAGCAAATACACCCAAATAGGACAGCTATAACAGTCAATAAATGTCACAAACCACCGGTAGCATGTGATGGAAACACGACAAGAAGGACCCCACACATCAGAGTGAATTCAAACAAATGGAACCAAACTTCTATCATCTGAAATAGAGTACACATACCTAGTTTGCTTCGCAAAAACACAAGCATCACAAAAGAAATTGTTTGGATTACATTGTTCAAATAAAGCAAGAAAGAGCTTGGCTAAAATGCCTAAAGGAAGGTGACCCAAACAACAATGCCACCGATAAAGTTTAGTCAAAGCAAATGTAGAGGAGGCTGGAATAGCGACATGTGTATTAATGTTGTGGAAGACATGTCTAGCAAGTATAGACCACCCACCACTTTACCACTGCCAATCGTACATTCCGTTACCCAATCCTGAATTAGACAATGAGTAGGAAAAAATGTTACTTGGCAATGAATATCCCTAGTAATACTACTAATTGAAAGAAGGTTAGTAAAAAATTTGGGAGCATGCAAAACAGATGAGAGGGATAACAATGGAGTAGGTGTAATGGAACCCTTTCTAGAGACAAAGGAGAGGAAACCATTGGCAACACAGAATTTTTGGTTAACAGAGAAAGGAGTGTAACCATCAAAGTGTTTAGAAGATCCAGTCATACGGTCAGTGGCAACGGAGTCGATAATCCAAGAAGAGGATTCAATCGACACACGATGTCCACTAAACAGAATACCTGAATGTGGAGGAGGTGGATTGAATGATGCTGGCAGGGAGGTAGCCGATGCCGTCGAGGAAGAAGCAATGCCGAGCTTGGTCATCAGTTGGCACAGAGCCTATAACACCTACTAAGAAACCGAAGAACCCAAGGGAGTATCATCAAAAGCCTAATTTGCAGCTGCATTGGAGCGTCCTTGCCCATGGCCACGAGTATTGGCTGGTTTGCCATGTAGCTTACAACAACATTCCCTAGTATGGTGTTCCTTTCCACAATAATCACACTTCACAGGTTCCTTGTCAGTGGTCCAAGGGATAAAGAGCAGATCGATCCTCCAACAGGGGTACGTATAGCAGTGTGACGACTATCTTCATATTGCACCATGGCATAAGCCTACTCTAGAGATGGGAATGGATCCTGACTCATAATATGGGATCAAGTCTGATCAAACTCAACATTGAGTCCAGCAAAAAACACATGTACACAGTTTATCCTTCTTTTTCTGAATTATAACAGTATCAATTTCACAGGTAGCAGCACTATCTTCATAAGAATTTAGTTCTTGCCACATACCACATAGAGTAGAGTAACATTGGGACAAGGAGAGTTCCTTCAATTTAGTTTCATGAATCTTCTTTCTTCACTCATAACATTGGGCATCATCACCAACCTGAGAAAAGGATCCTGATAGCTTTCCATATCTTTGTAGAAGTATTCAATAAGAGATATCCCTGAGCAATAGTCGGATCCATGGAATTAATAAGGTATGACATTAAAGTAGTTGTCTGCCTCTCGTTTTTTCTGAGTTTGATCAGCAACAGGGGGCTTAGGTGTGACCCCAATAATGCAGCCAGAATAGCCACGGGAACCAATAGCCAAGAAGTAGGAATGAGACCACATCAGGTAGTAGATCCCATCAAGTTTGATGGAGCTAGTAGGGAACAAAGGAAAATCACAGTGAGTATATCCTTCATGTCCAATGGATGCAATGGTTACTTTAGACATGGTTGCTAAGGTGGGAACAACTCACGCCACCGAGGGTGGAGAAAGGCAACGAGAGGCACTAGCAGAGAGCAGCGAGCGGAGAAGGCAATGGTATGTGCTAGTGGCAAGTGACGAACACTCTAGCGGCTAGTGGTGAAGGCGACGTGAGGCGCTAACTGCAAGAGGCAGAAGGCAGCGGGAGGTAAGTGGAGTCGAGCAGTAGTAGGGAAGAGAAACAAGAGAGAACTAGGGTTTCTTTTCCTTAGTCAAGGCAGTAGTGATGCAGCAGCACTCTGACGGATTGACCCAAGCCTGGTCCAGAACCCAGACCAAGACCCAGATCCAATTTGGGCTTCAAGAATATTAGAATATGCTAAGATTTTATTTTATTTGAGAATATTTATTTCCTTTTATTTTATGTTATATTAGGGCAGCTATTAGGTAAGTAGAAATTTTCAGTTGAGTTTTATTTTGTTTCTATTTTACTAGACTTTAGTTTAGGAAGTAATTAGGATTTTCTATTTGAGATTTTATTTTGATTTAGTATAAGTAATGCATGTAACCAAGGAATTAATCAGTTGATGAATGAAAAAAAAGGAAAAATTGATTTGAGTAGTGCTTGGCTGCCTCTCTCCCTCCCCCACCCCTCTCTTCTTCTTTCTTCTTCTTCCTCTTCCTCTTCCTCTTCCCTGCGGTCTCTTTATCTCGCCTCTTCTCCTGTCTTTCCTTCTCTCTCTTCCTTGATTCTTCATCTTTCGTTTCTGGTCTTCTGCTATTGATCTTTCCTCACCTGTGAATCCCTTGTTCCGGGCATACATCACAGCCCAAGGGATCAAAGGGATCTTCCCTCAACACAAGTCCTCTCAGCTTCAAACTTGGGGGCTAGCTTCACCACATTAGGGCGACTCAACTGCAGGGTTTTCTTGGCCAGAAACAGCCTATGCCATGAGCTAATACTCCACGAACCAGACCTGCAACTAAAGCCAGATCTGAGGCTATCGCTAGGTTCAACTTCAGAGTTTCAATACTCCTTGTCAAGTGACTTTTGCAACCAGTTCTTTCTGGAATCAATCGGGATAGATGACTTGATTCCCCACCTGAAATTTCTGGCCTCGTTGAAGTATCTTAAGGTGAGCTATTCATTCCCGCAGTGGCTTGGTTTTCGACTTCTGGTTTCCAATCCGAAGTTGAAGACGACTCCAATCTCTCCCTTGAATCGTGGCATGAAACCCTCAGTTTTGACTCTTAAAATCATTGCCCTCCAAATGTGAAAGGTCTCCTTTTGTCCTTTAACCATCATTAATTCCCATTTAATCTACTACCCCTCTCACCCTTGGTAATTACTAGTTGCCATTATATCTTGTTCCCTTCCTAATTTACCCTTGAACCATAAACCACAATACCTGCTATGTCCTCTTTCCTTTGCTCATCTATTTAAACCTTGGGAACCCTAGTTTATTACCATATTGCTATTACTGGTTACTTTGCCTTCACAAGGTGCTTGACTGCCATTGAAATTACAAAACTGCCATTATGTTTCAAGTTTCAAGCTATTACACTTTTGCCATTCCATTTAATTACCAAGTTACCATTGTTTCTAATCTTTAGTTCCTAAGTGTTTAAGTGGGCCCACTTCCAATAGGCTTGGTTTTCTTGGGGCCCATCGGCCCCTCTCATTAATTAGGGTTAGGATCCCAATGTTGATCCTAGCTCTGACACCATGTTGAATTGAGGAATTGAGATTATGTCCATTAGACATCAGCCCCCCTTTATTTACAGTGCAAAGAGGATTGTTCTAGAATATTACAAGGACTAAAATACCCTTAAAGATTAAAACACCCTTAAAACCCATATTACAATAGTATCCATTGCCAATGAATCCTGAATTATAAAAGCGAAGGCAGGTACGAGGAATGTAGCTATTATGAGCCACAAACACAAGAATTTCTGCTCCCAAAACTAACAAAAAGAGAAGCATAGATTAAAAAAAAAAAAAATCTGAACTGATGCCTGACTATGGGTTTACACACACTATAGACCATAAAGATGAATGTATTGATGATATGCCCTCACTCCACACTCTTGAAATGGTTTTGATGATAACAGACAAATGAGAACACTTGACTTTTGATTCTAAGTACCTGTTCTGCTATAGCGATGAGCTAAGTGATGGCCAGAGTTGACAAGTCATGTGAAGCTATACAAAGCCATGAAGACATATGAAGACATGACAAGGGCTTGGAGATAAAGTCGAGAAAGGAAGACAAAAGAAAATTGAAGATTGGAAGTGCAAAAGAAGACATGTGTTGCCTAGTGTAGTATAGTACACTGCATACACTTGCACTGCATTGCATTTCATTACATCACAAAACCTTCTTTTATCACGTGTATCTCGTGACATAGATTGACCTTAAGCCCAATCATGTGCATAATAGCCCGAACAAATTGGCATAGATGTAATAGATCCAAGTTGGTCTAATGTAGACTAGGATAAGGAGTCTAACCAAGTCTCAACTGCAGGAACTTTTAAACCAAAGAACAACCATAATAACTAAGGTAGGACAGCAATACCACAAATCACAATAAAGGGGAAAAAACAGATCTGTAACTTAGAAATTCGAATCCAGAAACTGGAATTTATGAGATCAGAATATAACCCAGATTAAAGAACTAAATCAGATATAGGAATAGGGTCATAACAGATCATAAATTGTGAACAAACATCCACAGAAATCAGGAAAAACCATATGTATCTATCGATCTCAGAAAACAGAACAGATTAGGTCAAAATATCCAATAATAATTAGAACAGATTAGCAGCGACCAAATTGGAATGAATCGGCAGTAGTATTAGGATGATAACAGCTCCAAATCAACAATAGACACTACAGAAACAGAATAGGACTGCCCAGAACAATCGATTCTGGTTCTGTTCTGGTAAAGTCACTACAGGACAAGAAAAGAGAGATTTCTATTAACTTAAGAACCACAGCCCAGATGGGGACCAAAACTGGATCGAGTTGCTCTTTTAATGAGGGGAACCTCTGGTCCAAATATCAGCCAAAGTGACCAGGGGTTGAATCAGAACAGAAATCGATATTCCTGCCCAGAAAACCTATTGCCTGGACAGAACTGTTAAGGGAAAAGAGGTAAATACTTGTAGCAGCAGTAGACCTTGAAAGTAGACTTGAAAGAAGAAAGATAAGAAAGCTCGAAAAGACCACTCGGGCTTTGCACCGCAGAGTGTTGAATGGATCAAACACCACCCCCTTCCACTGTGATCAAACACACAATCTACCCAGAAGATGCATAATAGCAACCAGCACGCAAGTTTTTTTCATTAATCGAATTGTCTCCCTACTAATGACAGCTCTCCTTTATTTATAATAATGGTGGGGGTTTACAAATAATAGAAACTCACTTTAGTTTCCAAAACTGAAATAGGAAACTAAATAAAAGCAAGTCCTCTAGCTACTAAAATTAAAAATAGAAACTAGGAAATAAGAAATACCGAACTAACTAGTAATCCCGTACTCAATCTTAGAGCCCCCCTTTTAGACCCATAAAAGTGATCTATTACACTCAAAACACATGGGATCAAAGGCCCAACATGTATGGAACCCAACCCTAGGTTTAATCCTAATAAAATAAACCTTTTTTGGTAATTAATCTGCATCATGGTCAAAATAACCCAAATCATGTTGAAAAACCACCAACCGGTACGAACCAGTTCACAATGGTGTTGTAGGGTTACAAACAAAGGCAAACCAATACAAACTGGATCCAACCGGATTGAACCGGTCAAGGCATTCGACTGACCGGTCTACTACTGCTTTGCCAAAAATCCTATAATGGCTAGTTTTTAATGGTTATATTCTCCAAAGGCTCTTTGACCATTATGAACTGCAACTATACAGGTCTACCGATTCACCTAGAATATGACAATTTGAGCTTCAATTAATCACCATAATTAGCCCCTAATCACACCTATAAAAGCCATTATTGTGGCTTATTGATTATATAGCTATTGCTATAAATTGTGAGCATTAAATAAGTATTTAGGACATCATTATTGAGTTTGAAGGATACTCTAGGGGTGTCAAAACCTAGCCTAAAGCGATAAAACCAACCGAAAAAACTTAGACCGAACCAAACCGATCCTTATTGGATTGGTTCTGGATTGAGGTATGATCAGACCAACTAAAAATCGGACCAAACTGAACCGACCGATAACCAAACCAAAACCGAACCAAATGAAACCAATAAAAAAAAGTGACTAGGAGGTTATAAATAGGTGAATTGATTATCCATTTTTTACAATATTAATGAGAATATTTTTTGTTGGAAGGGGACTTTTTACAAATCAATGAAAATGAGGTTATAAATAGGAAATTGATTTGTAAATTGTAACAATGCTTCAATTGATCTCCATATTCACTATACAAAATTAGTTCGATAGTTAAATGAATGATTTGATATTAGGGTTTATTTTTTTATTTCAATACTAGTTATCTTCTTAGTAATTAGTTATTGGTTTCAATATTAGTTTTTTTGGATAAATAGAGAATATATAAAACAGGAAAAAAAAAAGGAAAAAAGGGGAGAGGGATATACAAACCGGATAGGCTGAATGATACAGCCCTACTGCAGGGGGGGGGGGGAGAACAAAATAGATTGAGATAAGCCCCATGAAACAACAATATGCCTATTCCTTGGGGAGTCCATAACAGTCCTATGGGGAAGGGAGCCACGTTTGGAGGATACGCCTAATTAGATGGCTTTCCAAATCTTGTTGAAAGACCTAGAGCTAGAAGTCCATCTAAGAAGGTTGCGCTCCATCTAGATATGGGAGATAGCATCCCCGAAAGCAATCCGTGTCACAAATAGATTTACCAGAGAAAGTCATATCTATCCAATTCCATTCTCTTGAAAGGGAGAGGGGGAGTCCCTGGGCAGGCCAGCATTTGGCGAGGACAAACTTCCAAATGCAGGAGAAGGGGTCATCAAAGAAAAAAATGATTGGTATCTTCAATACCATTCCAACAAAGGTAGCAAACAGGGGAGATAGGAATGTGGTGATAGATGAGGAAGGATTGGATATGGAAGCAGTTGGAGAGAGCTCTCCAGAAAGTAAGGCCACGACAAGGGATGTGAGTTTGAAACTAGACAATATTGTGCGAGGGGATGGTGGGTTTGGAGGATCAAGAGTGGCTCCAAGCCGAGGAGGGGAAGCATCCCTAAGGGGAGGGGGACCATCTAATTTGATCGGACTAAAAGAAGGGGGAGGAATGGAGTTGAAGGGTTACCAGATGTTCGAAATAGAGGAGATGTTGAGAGGGGTCCAAGGTCCATTGGAGATAATCAAGGAGACAGTGGCAAATCTAGGGAGACCAGAGGAATAGACCGATCTATGGCCCACAATCAAGGATAGCACACCAGCCGGGTGCCAATTGTTACGCCAGAAAGAAGTATTCATACCATTTCCAATAAGAGATTTGATAGCAGTCGAGGCCTAGGGTCTAGCAAGGAGGATATTACGCCAAACCCAAAATGAGTTGGGGTCCAAGGTCCAAGAAGGGAAGAGTAGACTCACGTCACCCAGATGCCTGGATGTTTGGAAACCACCTTCCAGGACAACATGTGGATGGCAATAGAGTTGACATCCTTAATTAGCCTAATGCCAAGACCTCCTTCGCTCTTGGGAAGTCAAATAGAGGACTAGCGGATGGGGTGAAGAAATTTGGGCGAATCGGAACCTTTCCACAAGGAGCAGAAGAGGGATTCAATGGATTTGGAGCACTAATTGAATGAGAACCAGGCAACCCGCATAAGACAGAACTTGCCTTTCCAGAGCTGGAGCCTCTTGTGAATTTGATTGAGCATAATGCGCAGTGATGAACAGTAAGCCTAGAGGAGATGAGAGGAAGACTAAGATATTTAACAGGAAGAGTGCCAAAGGGAGAATCTAGTGAGCTCAAGAAGACGCGCTTTAGAGGACTCAGAGGTACTAGCTAGAAAAAGACGGGATTTTAGCAGATTAATATGGAGGCCAGAGAAGGACTTGATGGTAGAAATGGAGCCCTCATCAGCTTTGGAGAAAATCATAAGGTCATCAGCAAAAGCTAAGTGGGTTAGATTAGAAGCTTTGCATTTAGGAATGGGAAAGATACGGAGGTTATCAGTATGGGATTGGATGGATCTGGCGAGGACCTCAAGAGCAAGGCTGAAAAGGAAGGGGGAAATGGGACATCCCTGACAAATGCCAACAGAAGAGGAGAAGAACTAACCAGGAGAGCAGTTTACGAGAACAGAGAACTTGGGGGAGGAGATGCATATGTGGATCCAGTTGACAAAGGATGGGGGGGAAAGACATGGAGAGGACTCTTGAGATGAAGTCCCAGATGATAGAGTCAAAATCCTTGTGGATATCAATCTTAAGGAGGGCAACAGGGGAGTGATATTTCTTATCAGAACCACGGACCATCTCATGACAGAGAATGATGTTGTCAGAAATGTTGTGTCCAACAATGAAGGAAGATTGGTTGGCAGTGACAAGAGAATGATGACCACCTGATGCAGATACAACTGCACTTGCATGGTTGGACTAACATTACTGGATTTAGAAGCCAAGGGCCAAGAAGAACTGGTCCAGCCCAGGGTTTTGGTCCAACAAGGGTTGGAATTAATTAGTAGCTTGTTGTCTTTTATTTCATGTCTTTTATTTCCAGATTTGAATGTAGGATTTAGGATTTATTTCCTTGCATTAGTTTATTTTATGGTTGCTTTCTAGCTAAGGCTAGATACTATTCTAGTAGAGTTTCTAATTTCATGGCTATAAACGATGGGCATGTTAGAATGTTTTGAATATTGAATGAAATTGGTTGGATCCATAGTTTTTAAGGCGGTAAGGCGACGGAGGCGTTTGAGGGTCTTTCGGAGCGCCTTAGCGATAAGGCGGGCATAAAGTGTCGCCTCATTGACTAAAGCGTTCTTGTGTAATTTTTTTTTATAAAACCAATCTATTTAGCTCAAATCCTAGTTGAATCCTATTACTCATATGTTAAATAAATATTAAAGGTTCATATTCATACCAATGTAAGATATTCATCAAGAAAACAAATCAATAAAGTGAATAAACTAAGTTCATCTTCATCAATCATCAATCATCAATCATCATAACATATTAACATATAATATAAATACATAATTATGAAACAAAATTATAAATATAAAGAAAAGAAGACATAAAAAATACAAGTATTTATTATACTTACCTCTATGATGCCAAAAATGAGTGCTAAGCCCTAAGGTCATCCACTATATTTTTACTCCTGTCAAAGAAGAATGAAGCTCACCACTGCCAGAGTAAAATGGTCGCCTGGATCAGTAGTTCTTCCTTGTTCTTTGATCCTTTCTCAAAGCCCTCTCTTAAAACCCTTGACAAAATCCAAACCCTGTTTGTGAATTGTATTTTTGTTTTGTTTGTTTTGGTTATTTTTGGTGAGTAAAGCTGATCCCATACATCTCAAGTGTTAACAAAACCATACACCTACCAATAAAAAAACTATATTTGGAATCTTCATCAAGTAATTTTAAAATGTGTTTAAAAAAAAAACCATAAGGCGCCACTTCACGTAAAGCAGAGCATTGCCTTACCATCTCTAGACCGCATCAGCGCCAAGGCGCCGGTAAGGCGACGCCTTAGCAGCGCCTTAAAAACTATGGACTTGGATCTATGCAATATGTGATTGTGTGATTCCCTTCCTTCCCCCTCTTTACTTGGACATTCCCTTTCTTCCCAAAGGCCCTCCATCAACTTGGTATCAGAGCCGAAGGATCCTTCCTTTGTTCTCTCCTTATTCCACTTCCTTTCCTAACCCATCTCTATTTTACCGTCTCCCTCCTTCCATTGCTTACTTCCCAACAACATCAACAAAGAGGGAAAAAAATAAAAAAATAAAATAAAATAAAATAAAAAATAAAAACTATCTTTGTTGCAAAATAGAGAAGGCGAAACCCTCCCTACTAGGGTCGAGTAACCGAAAAAAAAAAAAGCTTCCTCTACAAATGCTCACTGCACTTAATACAAGAGTAGGTTACAAGTAAGCTACCCCAGCAATTTATAATCCCAAACAAGACAATTAGGACTAGGAAATAAAGAAATAAGACTATCAAATAAACCCCCAAGGATGCAATACCAATACAGGAGCAAAACCAACCCAAAACCCAACCCGATAGGAGAGAGAAAGACCTGCTATAGAGCTGGAGAGAGAGATGCGGCCAAGACTGTAGAGCTCCAATTGAGCTGCAAATTTGGTCGATTGTAGGACCAGGGAGAGTACAAAAACCCCCAAAGTTGAGAGGATTTCGATGGCTGGCTGTGAAGTTATAAGCTTTCTTGATTTTCTGACCTAGGAGAGAGAAAACTTCAAGATTCGGCAAAACATCTACTTGACAAATCTGGACAGTTTCAAGAAGAGGACTAAGTAGTCCTACAATGCCTTCTAAACAATCCTTAACAGTAGCTCCTTGATTAGATTCATAATAGAGGAGAAGAGAGAGATCGTAGACTTCAAGAATGGGGAATTCTTGGCTATCAATTCTTGCTCTGAAGACTTGGACAGATCTGAATTCTTCTTACACTATACAATTAATAACAATAAATAATTTGCAGAAAAGTAAAGGAATGATAAGGGGAATGTCGGAGAGGAGTGGTTATCTCAGCCCAGGCTTCTCACCCACAGCTATACCGGCTGTTTAAGCAATTGACTGCAATCATTCATTATTCAAATCTGAGAATTGATAGTACATATGCTCCTTTATATGTAGAGGGTTGAATAGCAATCAAAACCTAACTAGGACTAAACAATACCTAATAGGATTTGGACTCCAAATAGAACTAGGACTAGAACTCCAACATGGAGTAGGTAACTAACTAGTTATTCACTAATTGGGAAACCTAAACTGACTAAAACTAAAATAACAAAGGAAATGACTTAAAATAGGACTCTAACTAAACTAATGAATTAAATCCTGTTTTTCCACTTTCTACCCATATTTTAGGCTCATTAAAGTGGCCCATTACAAAGAAAACTCATGGGATCAAAGGCCTAACCTAAGGCTTATTTGCAATAAAATAAGCCCATTAACCCATTAAGTGACTTATCTGCATCAATTCTCCATCTCTTAGAAAAAATTCGTCCTCAAATTTCGTAGAGTGTGAGGGTGATTATATCATGGTGTACGTCCCTCATCAAGCCGTAGAAAAATTTAGATAACTCTTTGATAATAAGGATGTAGTCTAGAATGTAAGGAGCTCGATCTTCAAGATACTTTAATGAGATGACAAACTCCACATGCTCAACTTCAACATCTTCATAGGTGTCCATGGGATCGTCTTCTAGCTCATCTTCTACTTGTTCTTCCTTGAACCTAAGCTCTTCAAGTCCTTTGTCCTTGTCGTTCACAGTCTCCTTAATGGTTTCTCCAACCATCACTTCAATCTCGAACCCTTTAGGATCTTCCACTTGGTTGTCCATAATCACTATAGTTATTGTAGCACTAATCTCTTTGGGTTCAATCTCTTTGTCCACCATTGTGACCATGTCGCTTTCGATTTTATCCACATGAATACCACTAATAAGAACATCAATGACCAACTCTTTCTCGACAATAGCAATCTTGTGACATGTGGGTGACTTTTGGGAATCTAGTGGAAAGAAGTACATGCTTCATTGATGCTTACATAGGTACTTTTTTTGCATCTCATCCCACGTTTTAGGATTACGTCCTTGAGCTTAAAATTGCCTTTCACAAACTCGCTATTGTATTCGAACACAATCACTCATCTGGGAACATGCATATTAGAGTTTTTGTGTCTCTGTTAAGATGTAGTTGTCAAAGCACACGTCCAATTCATACACCTATTCAAGGAATTTCCCACGAAAATAATGTGGTTGAGCATTAGATTGGGTAGCAGTAACCTCCTTCAACTCTACCATCTATTTCAGACTCTCATCACCTGTGGGTGTCTTTTGGAGAAGTGTAGATGTATTCTGATGGGAATGTTGCTGATAAAAGAGACTTCTTTGAACATATGCAGGGAGGTATTGGGTCGCCAACTCATACTTCATATCTTCCCAAGTCCTAGGCTCATGTCCTTGAACTTGAAGTTGCTTTTCATGGACTCTCCACCATTCTCTAGAACAACCAATTAATCGAGAGCAAGAAATCGAAGTTTTTGTGTCTGTCAAGTTATAGTAGTCAAAATACTCCTCCAAAGAATCTATCCAATCAAGGACTTTGCATATATCCCTTTGTCTAGCAAATTAATGGACTTCTAGAGCCATATTTGGTTAGGATCTGATACCACTGCAAGAGTAGGTTACAAGTAAACTACCCCAACAATTTATAACCCCAAACAAGACAAATAGGACTAGAAAACAAAAAAATAAGGCCATCAAATAAACCCCCAAAGGTGCAATACCAATACAGGAGCAAAACCAGCCCAAAACCCAACCCGATAAGAGAGAGAAAGACCTACTATAGAGTTAGAGAGAGAGAGAGAGAGGTGTGGCCAGGTTTGTAGGGCTCCAATTGAGCTGCAAATTTGGTAGATTGTAGGGCCCAGGGAGTATACAAAAACCCCCAAAGTTGAGAGGATTCTGATAGTTGGCTGTGAAGTTGCAAGCTTTCTTGATTTTCTGACTTAGGAGAGAGAAAACTTCAAGATTCTGCAGAACAACTACTGGACAGATCTAGACAGCTTTAAGAAGAGGACTGAGTAGTCCTACAATGCCTTCTAAACAACCCTTAACAGTAGCTCCTTGATCAGATTCATAATAAAGGAGGAGAGAGATCACAGACTTCAAGAATGGGGAATTCTTAATTCTGGCTCTGAAGACTTGAGCAAATATGAATTCTTCTTATACTAAACAATTAATAACAGTAAAAAATTTGCAAAAAAGTAAAGGAACGACAAGGGGAATGTGGGAGAGGAGTGGCTATCTCGGCCCGGGATTCTCACCCACATCTATCCCGGCTGTTAAGCAATTGACTGCAATCATTCATTATTCAAATCTGAGAATTGAGAGTACATATGCTCCTCTATATATAGAGGACTGAATAGCAATCACAACCTAACTAGGAGGTAGTCTTCAAGTAGGACTAGAAAATACCTAATAGGAGTTGGACTCCAAATAGAACTAGGACTAGAACTCCAACATGAAGTAGGACCATTGTTAGCAAAAACGGGAATAGCAAAAAAACAGAGATGTATGGTACGGGTTTTAAACAAATAAAAACGATGAACAGTAAGGTAAAAAAAAAAAGGGAACGACAAACGGATGGAAATGAACGGTACGGGTATTAAACGTGTAGTTTTCAAAAAAAAAGAAACCAAAAAAAGGGCAGTATACTCATGTAAATTGAGAGATTATTACCTGTATACTTGCATCTAATGTTCTAAACTACAACATCAAACACTCATGCATATATGATCCAAAATATAGCATCTAATGTAAATTCCAAATTAAAAATTAATACACCATAATAAAAAAAAACATGTCCACCAGTACAGGAAAGCTTGGGTTACTAATAAAATAGATAAAATGGGGTTGATGTGGACATAAAGATGATGGATAAGGAAAGCTTTAGATAAGATGGGGTTGTCCCACATATAGTTATGAGTCTTATGACTTCCACCAGTACTTGAAACAAACACATGTAGACGTCCAGTACTAAGTTCTGTATAAAGCAAATAGCCCAACAATATAAAATAACTATCTCAGAGAATAGCTGTTAAAAGTTTCATAACAAATGGGTTGTTTGACATACTCTTAACAAAGTTCTTGACAGCCATCAATATCAGAGATTCAGAGCAGGTACCTGAAACTCTTTCCTTATCAATGCTGGATCAAGATTTGGTAGAAAGACAATTTGATTAGGAGAGAAGCAGCAAGAAGCTTGGACTGACCGATTATTGATTAGGAGAAAAGCAAAAAGAAGCTTGGAGTTTCGACTTTAATGGAGGATGCCGCGGACCTCAAGGAACGTCTCCTTCCCCTGAGACCCAGTTCTTTTCAATCCTCCCCGAAAGAGAGAAGGCAAGCTTCAGCACATTCGTTTACCCATCTACGATTCTTGGAAGAGATAAGGCAAGCAGCGAGCTGCAACTCATTATGTAACTGAGCTTCAGCAGTTCAGCACTTCAGCGGCGTTTCAACACCTCTGCGGTAGGAGAGGACGAGAGGTTGGGCGGGGGGCAATTTAGTGGGTTTGAGACTCTAAGATGAGAAAAAGTGAAAAAACAAAACCCTAGTTACCCACTTACCCTACGATTGAGTTTTTTTCATTCTACTAAATATGAAAAATTCTTATTTTACCCTTAAAATACAGGTACACGTTTAAAACGTGTTTTAAACCGATTTTTTCGTCATTTCCGTTTTTTCCCATATTGTATAGTACCATACGGCAAAACGCGTTTTAAACGTACAAAAACGGCAACCGCATTTTAAACGCATATTTGCTAATAGTGAGTAGGACTAGAACTCTAACATGGAGTAGGTAACTAATTAGTCATTCACTAATAGGGAAACCTAAACTGACTAAAACTGAAATAATGAAGAAAATAGACTCAAAACAGGACTCTAACTAAACTAATGAATTAAATTCCGTTTTCCTACTTTCTACCCATATTTTAGGCCCATTAAAGTGGCTCATTACAAAGAAAACTCATGGGATTAAAGGCCCTACACATACATAACCCAACCCAAGGCTCATTTGTAATAAAATAAGCTCATTAAGTGACTTATCTGCATCAGCACTCCTCTGCTCCCTGTGTTACCTACGATTGACACACGACCTATCCTAGGGTTATGCCAGAGCAACAGAAAAGAGAGAAAAAAAAAAAGAAGCAAAGCAGTAAAGAGAGAAGAAACAGAATCAAAAGAAGAAGAGAATACATGAAGAGAGAAAAGGAGAACATACCTGATTTCGGAAGTTTCCGCCGTTGGTAGCCGAAGCTCCCTGGAGTTCCGCCACTGCTTCCTGCTGTTGAAGTCGCGAAGCTCCTTTCCTCCTCGCATCAGAGCACCCACAAACTCCCACCTTTGTTGGCGTCTTTGGTTTCCATCTCCAAAAAGGAGAAGAGAGTCTCCTTTCTCGGTAAAACCCACCCCCACGATCCCTCTTTTGTCTCCCTCTTTAATTATCTTTTGTTTCCTAAAATACCCCTCCCTTCCTCCATTATCTTTTTTTTGTCCCATTGTTTTACTTACATCCAAATATATCCTTGGCCATTTTCAAATATTATGTTACTGCCATTCACTTAGGAATTTCATATTAATTACCATTGTGCCATTATTCTTTAAACCTCCTTTATTTACTATTTTGCCATCATATTTGAGTGTAATCTCGTTTGTCTGCACCATGGTAGCCAATAGTGAAGTTATCCAACAGTTGAATTCCCATAAGGGAGAAACTAATGCGAAAATTGATGCCCTCACTACTATTGTCACTTCCCTTAAGGCAATGACAGAATCTATGCAAATTTCTATTAATCGATTGGTGTTACAGACATAGTTCAAAATCTCGGCAAAATTTCAAAATTTCAGTGGTTTTTTTTTTACCGAAATGAAACTACATAAGAAATAAGATATATGCAAAGTTTTGGTCAAAATTTCGGTACCATTTCGGTATCTTGCCGAAACGGTACAATCCCCTTGTTATAAATACTCCATCTCGACGAGACAGAGTCGAAATTTCGGTGATTTCAGTTCCAGGAGGCTATTTTGAAAGGAAAACACTCCTTCCATCCTCTAATTAGCCACATCATCACACTCTTTGACTTCCATTGGACTCCTACAAGAAGATCTATACATTCAAAACCTAAGGAAGGTAAAGTTCTTTCTCTGAAACCATTTTTTTTTAAATAGTACATAAATACTTGTTGGATGCTTGTAGATTTTTTATATGTTAGACATTAGAGACCGATCTATGACGTCACGGAGTTGAAATTTTTTTTTGGTACATAAATATTTTTTTATTTTTCTGGTTTAAAAATTCATTTTCCATTAACATAAATTGTTACTTTTAATGCTAAATATTGTTTTGATGGTTGTCAACTATATATATGTTAATCACCAATGGCTGTTCTATGACTCCATTAGAGTGAAATTTTTTCCAACTGGTATTTATTTATTTTAATTTTCGAAAAATATGAATAATAAATTGATAATTGAAAAATAATTTTAAAACTAGGGAAAATTTTCTGTTTTGATTTTAAAAATAAAAGAAAAATAGAAGATTAATATTAGAGTGTTTTGGAGTGTACTATAAGCTTGTTATGTTATAACAACTTTAATTTTGTTATATTATGTCATTAAATTTTTTTTTAAAATTGATTAAAAAATAATTTTATGTAAAAATAAAATATAAGAATCTACTATATACTTGTAAGTTAATAATGACATTATTTTTTCTATGCATCAGCATCAGGATGACATAAAATGGCTAGAGGAGGCGATGAGGAAGGTGGGAGAAGAGGGAGAGGACGTGGGAGACATGATAGTAGTCGTAATAGTGGAGAGATTGTATGGAAACATGGAGAGCTGATTGATGGCGATAAGATGCATACCAAATGCAACTATTGTCATAAGAGGTTCATGGGTGGTGGGGCCACCAGACTTAAGCAACATCTGGTTGGAAATTCCTTAGATGTGGCTAGATGCAGAGAAGTGCCTAATCATATTGTCATGGCCATAGCCATAGCTAAAGACATGAAGGGGGGAATAAGAGAAAAGCGGCAAAGGAGAAGACGATATAATGATGATAGTGATGAAGACAGTGATGACCCGGTGTATGTGCCTAATGACATAGAAACTGAGCAAGAGGCTAGAGATTGGCGGCAAGTGCAAGCATTGAGACGACAGAGTCTTCATGAGGATATGGAAAGGCGTAGAAGTGGAGGGGCTGGTCCAATTAGAGTAGGAGGTAGTGGATCTTCACAGATCGCTTTGCCCTTTAGGAGATCACAAAGTACAAGGGCAGCCCCACCTCCAGCTCCAGTGGTTCCACCTCGTGTGAACCCCCGTTCTATAACAGGATCCCCGTGCGTTCAGGAAAAAGGGTAGTAAGCAGCATAAGATAAAGGGGATGTGAGAAAACATGAAGGCTTATGTTGGGGAGGCAGTGTCTAAGTGGATGTTATTTCATAGCATCCTAGCAAACACCACCACAGGTCCCTATTACCAGCCGATGCTTGATGTTGTGGCTGAGGTCGGTCCAGGGATAAAAGGGCCGACTGCATATGAGGTGATGGATGTATATTTGCCTAAGGAGAAGGCTAACTTGAAAGCATATATTGATGAGTTAAAAGTTATGTGGAAGAGCTATGGGGTAACCATAATGTGTGATGGCTGGACAGAGCCCACGAGAAAGTCCATCATCAATTTTATGGTTTATTATGATGGTAGAACCATTTTCTTAAAGTCTATTGATGCATCCAAGGAAAAAAAGGATGCAAAATATATTTACAAGCTTTTAAAGGATGTTGTGGAAGAAGTTGGTATACAAAATGTTGTTCAGATTGTGACTAACAATAGAAGTAACTATAAGAAGACCGGAATTAAATGATAAACAACCCTAGATTCCAACTCTTTTGGACTCCTTGTGCAGCACACTGCATTGAGCTAATGTTAAAGGACATAAAAAAACTTAAAATTGTGCAGACTGTGGTTGAAAGGGCTAGGCAAGTGAGCACATTTGTCTATAATCATGAGTTTTCATTGAACCTATTGAGGGAGAAGTGCGGGGGTGACTTGGTCAAGCCCAGTCTCACAAGATTTGCTACCAACTATATTGCACTCAAAAGTTTTGAATCCAAGAAAGTTGGTCTTCGATCCATGTTCGCATCTAAGGAGTGGTTTGGTTGGAATGAAGCAGGATCAGCTGGTGGTCGGGGGGCACAGACAACCATTTCATCAGAGGAGTTTTGGACACAATTGGGTAAAGAGGTTAAAATCTTGGCACCAATTGTTGGCATGTTGAAGTTGGTGGATTCTGCTTTCAAACCCACCTTGCCAAGCATGTGGGCTGCTATTGCAATGATGAAGGAAAATGTTTATGCTACCAACCCACGGGGAAGTAGAAAATTTGTGGCAATAATATAAGACCATTGGGAGCGCCAGATTTCGCATCTGTTGCATAAGGTTGGTAAGCAAAGCTGAATACATTCTTTTATGTGATAAAAAAATGCATTAATGTTTACATTGACAATAATATGTTTTGTCACATTTCAGCATATTATTTAAACCCTAGGTATCAGTACAGCAAGAGACTTGCATTAGATCCGAATCTTCTTGAAGCAGTGAAGCAGGTGGTTGCCAAGTTACAATCAAACCCCGATCTACAAGCCAAAGCCAATACTAAGGTTAGTTTTGTACTACTATTACTATTATACTATAAGAATCTAAATTTCACTACAATGGTTGTTAACTAGGGTCCTATTTGTAAATTTGTTATAAACAAAAGAATTCAGTGATGCATTAGGCAGCTTCGGGTCTTCCGCCGCATATGCGGGTCGTACGAATACTGATCCTGGTATGAAATCCAAATTTTAGTATATTACTTATATAAGTGTTAAGTGTTTTGGAACATAAATAATCTTGTACACTTGTTGTAACTTATAATGCAGCTGAATGGTGGGTGTTGTAAGGGGTTCGTCTCTGGAATTAAGGAATATTGCCATCAAAGTACTCTCCCAGACATGTTCTGCATCTGGTTGTGAGAGAAATTGGAGCACATTTTCACTCATCCATTCGAAAAGACGGAATCAATTGGGTTCACAACAACTGAATGACTTGGTGTATGTGTATTATAATATGAGACTGAGGATACAGCACATACGCATGGGTCAGGATAATGATAGGGGCTAGATCGAGCTGGCTGATATTTTCCAGATCAACTCAGATGATGAGGATCCCCTAGTGGATTGGGTGAGGGATAGAGGCAAGCCATGGATGGATCAACCAGGAGGATGGTCAAACCCATATCTAGTGTAAGACATGGCGGTCGATGTTGATGATTATATAGCGTCAGATGGAAGGATACATTCACAGACCCCTCGACCATTCGAGCCTGCACCTGGTAGGGATGATGATGATGATGATGACGACGAAGAGGATTGGTCCATTTCATCGGGTGGTCGTACCCACACCCAGACTCAGACACAGACATATGGTGATGGTGATGGTGATGGTGATGGTGATGGTGATGGTGATGGTGATGGAGATGGAGATGGAGATGGAGATGGAGGAGGTGATGAAAAGGGTGATGATGGTGGCGACAATGATAGTGATGACGATGATGATGGTTATGGTGGTAATGGGGGAGGTGGTGGTGATAGATTTGAAGGAGTTCAAGAGCAGTATGAGCAAGCCGATCCACAGCTGGAGCTGGTGCGATTCACTGGGGAGAGTCAGTTTGAGTATGCCACACAAGATTCTCATCATGGTGCACGTCCATCAGGTGGAGGGAGGAGTTCAGGCTACAATAGAGGGCCTTGTCGCCGATTTGGTGAAGGGCAACAAGCTTGTATGGACATTAATAGTCAATCTACTTCTATTGGTAGAATGAGTTTGAGTGGAGGGGATAGTCATCCGGACAGTGAGAGTGAGAGGGAGTGGGCAATGGCATGTCCCATCATTTACTGGAGGGAGCACTTAGTCACACAATCATGGACCTTATGGTCAATTCACTGGGATAGGGCATAAATCTGGTTCATCTATTCCTAGTAGTGGTACTGACTATGGCTCCCAGACCCATTCACATGGTAATGGCTTTATGGACACTTTATTCTCATACCCAGCGGTCCCAACCAACCCGTACACGTTGCCGGATCCATCAGTTGACAGTAACTCAATGGTGGGTTCTTCTTCTTCATACTATGGTGGTAATATGTACCCTCGGATAGGTTACCTTCAGTATGTAAATGACTCAGTCTTTTTAGCAGTTGTGGAGAATTACGTTCGATTATTCTCTCAGACTATGACGTGGCATGCATTTGTGGCGCAGTCAGAGGAAAATGCACATCATTTCTTTCGTACTAAGCGCGGAATCCTGTCAGGCCGTCATAGTTCTTTCCAGTAGATAGTAGATACTACATAGTCATTATGATTACTGTTGTACACTTGTACTGTTATGTAAGTTACATGCTCAGTGTTTGACTTTTGTTGGGCCTTATGGATTAGGGAGTCGCATAGTATACTACTCTAATACTCTAAATATTAGCTAATTAATGTTGATGCATGGTTTAAAATGTATTATTTATTTGTTTTACTATCATATTACATCTTGTTCTAGCAATGAAGTAGGTACAATTTCCAAAACAGTTTGACGGTTGATGCCAAACAAAGGTACAACTCTAAAACAATAGCATGTTCTAATATTTTTGCATTTTTATGTTCTTTGCATGTTTATTAACCTTAAAATAGGTTATCCCCCAAGTTTCAGACCAAAATATCACTGTTTGACCACCGAAACAGCCAACCAAAAAAAAAAAATACATTGTTTCAAATCTCGCTGAAATTTCGATATTTCGGTGGTCATGAACCCACCAAGATACCGAAACGAAACGAGATTTTAAACCTTGGCTGCAGATAGAGTAAAGAGTCCCATTCAATTTGGGGATTCTTCCAACACCACTCCATGGGATCTGTCCCTACCACTACCACTACCACCACCACCACCACCACCACCACCACCACCACTATTACCACCACCACATCATATACACCTTCACCTCCACCTCCACCTCCACCTCCACCTCTACCACCATATGGAACTGATCGATATGATAATGGAGCAGAACGAGTAGCAAAATTGGATGTCCTTGATTTTTATGAAGATAATCAAGAACTGTATATTGACTAGATTCACAGTTTAGAGGCATTCTTCAGATGGTACGGGTCGACTGAGGTCCGAAAGATCCTATTTGCAAAGGCTAAATTGAAAGGCACGGCCCGAGTCTAGTGGGTCAAACAACAGCAACAAAACTGAACCCAAGGCATTAGTTTAGTCACTATTTTGGCTGAAATGCATGAAGTCATGAACCGGAGATTCTTACCTCCAGATTACAAGCAACACATGCATCTCAAGTTTGCACAGTTGAGATAGGAGAATTTGATTGTTGAAGAATATGTTGTTAGATTTTATTATTTGGCCACTCGTTCTGATTTTGAGTGGGATGAAGAAGTATTGGTGGCACAATTTCGCAATGGTTTGCACCCTCGACTTAGTGCTGCCCTTGCATCTAGTTGACTGCCTACAATAGAAGATGCCGTCCAAGCAGCGTATCATATTGAGGAAAGTCTGAAACACCCATATAGTCGGAGGAATTTTTCAGATACTTTCCCTCGAGGTAGTAGTTCCATTTTGCAACAGCCTCCTACCCAAGAAAGGTCATCTAGCAAACCACAGGCTAGTGCTACATCTATAGACTCTTCACAACCTAGTCGGCCATATTCTCCACCTTGGCATGCTTCTAAAATGTCATCTTCACGGCCTACTCGTCCATACCCCTTTGGCGTAGTTCAGATAAACCTTCTGATGCAACAAAGTTTACAGTTCAGTGCTACTCGTGCAATAGATTTGGACATATCAGTGTTCAATGTCCCAGCCATTTGGTTGCGTTTATTGATAAGGATTCTCCTATACCATATATATTCCCAAAGAGCAACTTGGTTCTGACACAGTTGATTTAAGAGAAGAGTGTCCGCCAAGTGAAGTCAATGACACTCTCAGTGATGAGGACCAACATCCCTTTTATGTCATTCGTCATATGTTGACCACTCAGAAAGTCACTAATAATAAAGATTGGCGCCGCAGTGGTATTTTTCAAACTCGTGTGAAGTGTAATAACCAGGTGTTAACCTTGGTCATTGATGGAGGTAGTTGCACTAATGTTTGTCTCTGAAGACGTTCGTAAGCTGGGATTAAAGACAAAGCCACATCCAAATCCTTACAAGGTTGCTTGGGTAAACATTAATCTCAAGATCACAGGTAAGTGTTTGGTCATATACTCTATTGGTGGATTTAAGGATACAGTCCAATGTGACGTCCTCCCTCTGATGGTGTACCATATCTTTATTGGTCGACCTTAGTTGTTTGATAAGAAAGTACAACATTGTGACTATGCCAACACCTATGCCTTCAAGCATGCCAACAAGACTATTAATTTTTATCTTGCCAAAGATCTCTCTGAAATTAAGCTCAAGAAGATGGTGGGATTGTTCCTCATTCAACGTATTCCTTCAGACGGTCTCCTCAGTTCTTTTCCTAACTCGACGGAGTCGAATACTTTTCAGAGGAGAATTGATGCAGGTACAGCTGCACTTGTATGGTTGGACCAGTATGACCAACGTTGGAAGCCAAGGGCCAAGAAGAACCGATCCAACTCAGGGTTTTGGTCTAACAAGGGTTGGAATTAATTAGTAGCTTATTTTGTCTTTTATTTCATGTCTTTTATTTCCAGATTTGAATGTAAGATTTAGGATTTATTTCCTTGCATTAGTTTCCTTTTATGGTTGCTAGATACTATTCTAGTAGAGTTTCTAATTTCATGTCTTTACTTTCCTATATATTGGTTGTAACCGATGGGCATGTTAGAATGTTTTGAATATTGAATGAAATTGGTTGGATTTGTGCAATATGTGATTGTGTGATTCCCTTCCTTCCCCCTCTTTACTTTAACATTCCCTTTCTTCCCTAAGGCCCTCCATCACCACCTAAATGTGATTGGCTTAGACTTTGGCAATGAACTTGTACAAGAGTTTGCACAAGGAGATGAGGCCAAAGTCAACTAAAGAGGAGGCGCCGTCTTTCTTAGAATGAGGCATAGGAAGGTATAGCTGATGCGATGGACTTGGGAAGTGTTGGAAAAGAAGCTCTTAATGGCATTGGTGAGATCCTCACCAATGATTTCCCAACAAGAGGTGAAAAACCCCATGCTGAAACCATCAAGGCTAGGAGCTTTGTTGGATTTGTGGGGGTGGACTGCCACATGGATTTCCTCATTGAGGGAACAGATTGGAGGGAAGGGTAAGATGGTTGGGGATCAATTTGTTGAGGAGGTGAGGTGAGGGGTGGGGCGGAAGAGGAAGAAGGGGCAGAAGACAACCTTGAAGTAAGACTCACATTCCTGTTTAATATCGGTAGGGGTTCTTCAAAGTGGATCCATTGTTATCCAAAAGAAGGGGAATGGAGTTGAAGTTGAATCTGGCTTTGAGGGATTTATGGAAATAGGAAGATTACGAATCCCCAAGGTCAAGCCATTTGATGCGGGACTTTTGCTTGAGAAAACTTTCTACCTGAGACAGGAGGGAAGCCAACTCCAGGGAGGTCTCCTCGTCCATGGCCAGGGAAGGGTTATGGAGATCGGATTGCAACTGAATTTGAATGGATTCAAGCTTGGACCTACAATCAAAGGCAATACAGTCCTCGAGGGAAAGGTTGACATTCTTAAGCTTATAAGCAAAAGAAGTAAGGGGTGAATGGCCAGAGGGAACACGTATTGTAGATTTAACAATAGGGAGGAAACCAGAATAAGAGGACCACATATCAAAGAATTTGAAGGGCTTGGGACCAAAGGATGAGCGGGTGGATGAACAAGGAGATGGGGCAATGGTCAGAAATGCTTGGGGGATCGAAGGTAGCGGGGAGAAGAGGAAGGAAGAAAGCCATGCTTCATTGACTTAGATGCCATCAGGCTTACAGGTGATGCGGTTGGGACCATATCTTTTGTTTCTCTAAGAAAGCTTAATGTTAGACCATTTAAGGTCATCAAAACTAGAGGTCTCGATACAGGATTTAAATGATTCAACAGAGGGGGAGTCAATGCCAGATCCACCACTCTTCTTATGGGCATGACGGACCACGTTAAAATCTCCCCCCAATCCCAAGGATGGGAGCCTACAATGGGAGCCAGCTGCCGAAGGTAGCCCTAGATGGGGACACAATCGAAGGATCAATTGAGACCATAAATGGTAGTGAAGAAGAAAGGGATACTATTAGAGGGATTGGAGATAGAGAGGTGAATGAGTTGAGAGGAGGAATAGATTAGGGAGGGCTAGATTTTGGTGGGGTCCCACAGGATCCATATTCTCCCAAGAGGACTGAAGGAGTAATTAGAGAGGAAGGACCAAGAGGGGGCAATGGAGGAAGCTATGTGCATAGCATTGACCTCGGGCACTCTGGCCTCCAAGAGACAGCAAAGGACGGCCCCTAAGGACTCAATATTAGTTATCTTTCCCTTATAATGATAAACCATGACTCCGTTACAAATTTAAAGTATTTTCGCTAAATTTTTCCTCACTACAGATTATGAATGTAAGATTTTATAATGGTTCAAGCCCACAAACAAACTGATCTAAACCGGTATTAACCCGATATTAAAAAACCAAAATGAACCGAAATCGTACTAGACCAAAATCGAAACCGACCGAAAACCAAAATTCTTTAATGGATTGGTTTTGGTCTGCCTCATTCCTGACCGAAACCGACCATTTCACATCCCTGGGATACTCTTCTTTCATGCATTCCAAGAAGAACTCAAGGAAGCTTTCTACTAGTCTTGTGTTGGTATCTACTCCAAGCAAAGCTTCAAAAGATAAAGGTGCAATCATTACATTTGCATATCATCATTGCACTCTTCTTCTAGGTAATATCCTACCTATACACTTATTTCCTGTATTTATTTGTTGGCCCAAGAGTTGGTTGAACTCTAGAATTGGGCTATGTACAGTGTATAGACTGTAATTAGACTTGTGTAGGACTCTCACAGCCTTAAGAGATTGAAAGGACCCTCTCATCCTATAAAGAGACTGTACGGATGCTCTTATTCTTAAAAGACTTGTAACATGTGAACTTTTCCTTACCTATTATATTAAAAGAGGAATAGCTAGTGAAATACCTCTCCAAGGGATCTTGTGGGGAGTGGACCAAACTTAAGTTAAGTTGAACCACTATAAATCTTGGTGTACAATGTGATTGAAATTATTAATTTAATTGTTTTTATATTTCCGCATGTAACTCAATCACTCAATTGAGCCAAAATCAGAAAAGGGCAAGTTTCAGTAGTTTAACCTATTCGCACCCCCTCTAGGTTAAATAATAAAATGTACTCACCTAAATGCATGCAGAGTTTAAAAATCAAAAGAAAAAAATGTGCACTTCAACAAACATTTCTAACTATATTGAGGAAGACAATGATGTCATCTGGCTTCAGTAAAATCCAACAACAACAACTCAACCATGTCCCAATTAAATGGGGTTGGCTACATACATCTTTGCCCTTCAATCAACTTTATTCGAGGCCATATTGATACAAGGCATGAACTATGCTTGTCTTCCCTCACCACATCTACTAGGGTCATTTTAGGTCTGCCTCTAGCTGTTTTAGTTCCTTCAACCTTAATCAAATCACTCTTATGTACTAGAGCATCCAAAGGCCTCCATTGAACATTGTCATATCACCTTAAACAACTTTCTCGTAGCTTATCAGATATCAAAACTACTCCCAAATCGGCTCTAATATGATTATTTCTTACTTTATCCTTCCTAGTTTTGCCATACATCCATCTCAACATCCTCATCTCCACTACATTGAATTTACGTACATGATGCTTTTTAATTGCCCAACATTCCGCACCATATATTACAGTCGATCATATGAATGTTCTAAAAAAATTTCCTTTAAGTTCTAAGGGAATACGTCGATCACACAATACTCAAGATACACCTCTCCACTTCATCATCTTATTTTAATTCTCTATGAAACATCACCCTCTATATCACCTTATGTATTTATGATTGAGCCCAAATATCTAAAATAATCACTTAGTGGAATCTCGGTCTCATTAATTTCACCACCTCATTATCCGTCCTACTGTAACTAAATTTATACACCAAGTACTGTCTTTGTTCTGCTTTAAACCTATTGATTCTAAGGTGGATCTCCATAACTCTAATTTGGTGTTAATCCCTGTTTTTGTCTCATCCACCAAAACAATATCACTGACAAAAAGCATAGAATAGGGAGCCTCATCTTGAATGTCTCTGGTTAATTCATCCATGATAAACATAAACAAATAGGTTCTTAGAGTTGATCCTTTATGTAACTCAATTGGTATAAGGAATTCATTTACCTTGACCCACTACACTTCTTACACTTGTCGCCACATTATCATACATATCTTTAATTATGTCCACATATTTAATTTAAACACTTCTCTTCTCTAGTACTTGCCAAATTAACTCTCTAGGGACTTTGTTATAAGCTTTTTCTAGGTTATTAATGACCATATGGAGATCTTTCTTACAATTTTTAAATCTTTCCATGAGTCTCCTAAGTTAGTAAATAGCTTATGTCGTGGATCTTTCTGCCATAAAACTAAATTGGTTCACCATAATAATAGTAGTCTCTTATCTCAGATGGGTTTCAGCAACCCCCTCTCATAATTTCATAGTAGGACTCACTTGTTATGTTTCTATAGTTATTGTAGCTTAGAATAGCACCTTTATTTTTGTAAATCGGAACATCTCAGTTGGGTTTCAATAACCCTCTCTAATGATTTCATAGCATGAGTCATTAATAACAATGTCTATAGTTATTGCAGCTCTGAATATCTCCTTTATTTTTAGAAATAGGAACCACAAAGCTTCTCCTTCATTCATCTGGCATATTCCTTATGGTCATAATCTTATTAAATAACTTGGTTAGCAAAGATAAATCACAAATTCCTAAGCTCTTCCACACTTCTGTTGGGACCTTATTTGGGTCTTGTGCCTTGCCTGCTTTCATCCTCTTTAAATCTTCTTTTACTTCAAACCCACTAATTTTTCTTACATATTTACAACATGTTGTGTCTTGATGGGTAATGCAATCTTCCGGGACACTATTACTCAAAATGTCTTCATTTAGTAGGCTGTTTCTCATCTTCACTTTTAATACATCTAATATGGTTGAGATCTCTACCCTTCTTTTCCTTCATTTTAGCTATCTTATAGATAGTTTTTTCCCCCTAATTTTGTGTTTAGATTGTTATAAAGATTTTCATGTTTCTTCAACCTTAATTTCCCATAATCTTCTTAGCTTCATTTCTAACAAAGTAAATAATGCCAACAGGTTTTGTGCACTAGTTTGAGTCCAAGTTCTGACGCAACTAATTGAGGAGCAAACTCCAACTGAAGTTATCATAGAAACTCTTGATGAAAGTTGCCCTAATACATAGAGTTTCACTTATTCGTCATATAATAGCATATTTGAACTATTGCACAGAAATTCTGCTAATCTGGCAATGCAAACAACTCAGGTCCACCAAATTTCCCCAACATTAAGGGAAAAGAAAGCCGAATTCACACAAGAAAAACCTAATACAGTTCCTAATTCCACTACGGGAGCCAAAATTCCTACAAAACAAATTTGGGTTTTCCAACACTCATCTTCATAACCCGACAACGATCCACAAAAACTCGCATATTCAGTTCCGATAACAGATTCTTACACTCTCCTGAGTTACAAGCAAGCTTCAGAGGATTACCAAATCTAACAGCTAAGAAAAACAATAAATAACCCATTTTTTAACTTCAAACAATAACCAAAACTCCAATTTCAGAAACTAAACGATAAAAAAAATTACTCAGCGGTACTTCAACTCAATCCAAGGGACAGAAGAAGAAGCAAAGAGAAGAAAAAGGAGAGTGAGAATTGAAGTTTATGGGTTTGAAAGAGTGAGTTTTTACCTTCCATTAGAGTGCGGGTTGTTCTACAAGTTGAGATCTTCGCCCGATAAAAAACATCCGAGTCGCCGTAGTCCGCAAATCTCCACAGCTTTCAGAGAAAGAAAATTAATAAAATAAAAAGGTGGGAAAAAACTGCCCTTTTTGTCTTCCATTCCCACTTTTTATTCTTAATAATTAAATCCCACACTTTAAAATGACTCATTTACAAGCTTAATGTCTCTGTTCTCATTATCGCGAGACAATGAGAAAGTGTTGGACTAATCATCACTAGGAAAAAGGGGCAGTGAACCCTTCACGATTTCACATGAATAAATGTATGGACAGAATTCTTGATGCTTCCATACGACATGACAGTACCGAGTGCCAGTACACACTTGAGGTGATATCTAGAGCTGTTAAACGATGCAGAGGTAAAAATTGAAAATAATCATTTATTAAACGATTGTACGGTTTCATAGTTTTTCTGCCGAGAGCGATCCTTAGTCCTTACACTCCCAAAGAGGTTACGATGATCATTGCGTGCCCTTTGAGTTAGGGTATCAAAACCTAATTTGAACCATCCAAATTGATCAAAATCGGTCCAAAATTTTCAGATTGAGCTAGAGATTCATATTGGATTGGTTTTGGACTAAGATATGTTGGATCGACCAAAAATTGAATCAAATCGAATCGATCAATAATCAAACCAAAACCTAATCGAATAAAAACGATGAAAAAAAGGTTATAAATAGATGAATTGATTGTCCATTTTTTACATATTAATGAGAATATCTTTTGTTGCAAGGGGAATCGTTACAAATCAATGAAGATGAGGTTATGAACAGGAAAATTGATTTGTGAATTGTAACAATATTTCCATTAATCTTCTTGTTCACTATACAAAATTAGTTGGATGGTTAGATTGATGATTGGATAGTAGGGGTTTATTTTGTGATTTCAATATTAGTTATCTTCTTAGTAATTAATTATCCATTGGTTTCAATATTAATTATCTTTTCCTTACTGATAAACCATAATTTCGTCACAAATTATAAGTGTTTTCGTCAAATCTTTTGTCACTACAGACTATGAATGTAAGATTTCAATATGGTTCAAGTCCGACAATAGACAGATCTAAATCGGTATTAACTCGGTATTCAAAAATCAAAACAAACCGGAACCAAATCGGACTGAAACCAAAACCAAAGTTCCTTAATAGATTGGTTTTAGACCGAAATCGATTCAGCCTGACCGAAACCAAGCCGAATCGACTATTTGACACCCCTACCTTGGGCACTAGACTCTTCCCCAAAGAATTATAAGCAATTATTTAATATGGGTTTAAGTTCCCCAAGAAGCAAGCTCAAAACCCAAACTACATTGTTGGCGTTGATGTCCCCACCAAAAACATTGTAACCCCCCCCCCTTTAAATGTCCTACATACCCCCTCCAACACCTAGAATTGCACACAGGCTTCAAAGGGAACCCTCACCCATTTAATATAAACCTGCTTTCACATAAAAAGACATAAACAATTATTTTAAGGGAAGAAGGAATGTCTAGCATTCCCCACGCCCAAACACAGACCTGTTTTCAAGCGGGCAGGGGCCTCTTTCCACAGTCCCCTAAAAATAAGGGCTCTGTGTGGGCGTGTGAACGCTAGACAGAGAAAGTTCTTTCTCTGTTATTTAATATGAACCTACTTTATCTTTTTAATTTTCAATGATCCCTTTCAGAAAAAAAAAAAAAAAAAAAAAAAAAAAGCATAAATAATTTCATCAATGTGGGGTGAAGCCATAAGGATGTCAAGGATTCGGGACGAAGTAATTTATTTAATATTTAAACCAAAACTTAATCGGTGTTAATAAGTTTAAACGATTTAAATGGTTAAAATTCAAGAACGAACCATTTATTATACTGCCTCAATTTTTTAACCAAAATCAAACCATTAATTAAGTGATTTTCTCGATTCAGAGTATATGGCGAAGTTTGGTCTTGATAAAGGGTTTTGGTTTTGTTTTGACACCCTTAGGCGTATCTGATGTACCATCTAGGGTGGCTAATGGGCTAGGTTGGGCCAAAATAGCGTGTGATGTAATGAACCATGCTCAGTTTGAACGAGACATTCCCATTTGCTCATGATATACCCATAAATCGATCGCCAATAAATAACTGACACATGGCATGGAGACAATTGTCTAAGATGGCACACAGAGGAAGGGAAACTGTTTAGATGATGGAGTCCCCAAAATCCCCAACTTCTGTTCATGACATACTCATACTCAACCTCGACCTCTCCTAGACATGGAAATGGGAGCATCCCATTTAGGGAAGAAAGCCCCCATGCCTAAGTAAGGAGACCCATCAGGGAGGGATCATGATCTGACTCTCTTGCCACCTTGGAAAATGAGCAATTTTATTTTGAGTAAGAACCATATACCATAACTAGAAGAAGACCCTAAGGTTCAAACACTTCACTATTTTGCACTCTATTGCTCTCTCTTCTCCCCTCTTTATAACTATTGCAAGGGAGAATGGCTTGACAATCAGAAAGTCCTGCCAGGGGTATGTTCCAGGCCTCTTTTGAGTTGGTCTACTTGTGCAGGACAGAGACATTATTCGTCGATCAGTTTTCTGATGCTATAGACTAGAATCATGTAGGGGTATCAACTTTGAGCCCGCACTGGTAGGCCCGACCAAACCCGGCATGTTTACGGCCCAACCTGGACCTACCCGATTAATAAACATGTTGGCTCACATGGGAGTTCACAATGTAGATAGCTAGCCCGTCGGGCCCCCTACCGAAGCGACACGTTTATACGCCCGGCTTGAACCAACTTGCTCTAGCCTGACCCAGCTCGACCCCCTTTAATACTACATAAAATTCCTATTTTGCCGCTGCTAGTAAGAAATTAAATATACTTTCTTACCCTTTGCTTTGTAATAGGATTTGATTTAATTAAGCTTTGTTTTGTAAGCTGTAATAGTCATAATCTCTTTTTTTTTTTGGTAAGAACAACCATAATATCATATCATTTCTCTTCTTTATTAAAGATATGCGTCACATATTTCTGGGCCTTCTACCCACTTAAGAAAATAATTTTAGGTTGGGCACGTTTAAAACCCGTTTTGGAGCTCATTTAGACTTAAAGAGGTCCATAGCCCAGTTAAGGCCCATATAAGGTAGACCGATTAAAGCCCGACACCGACCGGCCAAATTATAAACCGTGCTATGCCCCCAAAGCCAAGTGGCCAAACCCTTTTAGGTAGGATCAAGACCAGCCCAATCCAACCTGTTGATACCCCTAGCATTGTCCATCGGAAATGACACTAGCAATAGGCTTAATATGGCAAAAAATACTTACCATAAAAAGAAGACTACCACACAAGCATATAACATGAATGTGAGGATCCAGGCCCTTGATGGGGGGAGATCATGGGTCTCTGTATTGAACAAGAGTTTCCACCTAGAATAAGGTCTAGGACTTATTGATAATTGAAATTGAAATTGAAATAACTCCATTCGAACTGTCTAACTATGGGTTAGGGTTCATGTTAGGTTACAGTTTGAGAAAGGGGTTACGCACCTTAGTCCACCCGATGAAACTATTCTACATTAAGTATGTACACAGATTATTATATGGGCCTTCTATGTTTTGAACATATACAAACATCATAACCACACATATAGTGAAAATAAAATATGACCAAAATTTAAAGAGGTAGGTTCAAATCCGCATACCCGTATCCAGCTACTCTCCATGATTAGTATATGAAATGTAAAGAGACTATGTTGATAATGTTATAAGACCCTAAAATTTGAAGCAACTGAGCTTAAGGTTAGGGTCCAATTCGTAGAGGAAGTGGGCTACAGTGCCGTGGATTTAAGAAATACAGAAGCAAAAGAAAAGGGAATGAGACTGACCCATAGACCCAGGGAAGGAGTACAAGTGGTCAGAAGAGAGGTGGGACCAATCTGTATTGGCTAGACTTGTAGCTCAAGAGGTAGGACAACAACTGGATCATAGTAGAGAGATTCAATAGGTCTTACAAAGGCAAACCGGCCAGCCAGTTTGAGTGACAGGATACAAAAATTTAGGTTTTTCATTTATGGGCCCCACCCTTTGTAGTGTATTTCTGCCCACTCATACCATGTATAAAGGCATATTTAAGGATCCTAATGCACTAATTTCCATGATGGTTAGTGGGGTCTATATAAAGGTGTTAAGTTTGAACGTTGTAAAATTAATGGGTTAATTTTAAGGTGTTTAGCCAAATAGACCCTAAGGTCTAGTTTGGGCTAATAAATATGTCATGGGGCTGTCACTGTTCATCATTTTGCTGCTAAGTTTGGATGGAGCAGAGAAGGGAGAAAGAAGGGAAAGGAAAGAAGGAAA
This sequence comes from Macadamia integrifolia, assembly GCF_013358625.1. Lineage (NCBI taxonomy): Eukaryota > Viridiplantae > Streptophyta > Magnoliopsida > Proteales > Proteaceae > Macadamia > Macadamia integrifolia. The sequence continues at coordinate 12,201,875 of NC_056570.1, forward strand.
GGAAAAGAAGAAGAGAGAACGAAGAGGAAAGGAAGGGAGAGGTGTTGCTGCCTCTACCGCTGCTACAGCTTCTCTACCTCTGCTACTACTACTGCTTCTCTCATATGTTGCTAGAGGAAACCCTAGGGTTGTCAGTGGAGCTACCACAACTGGGAAGGCATGTGTGAACTGACCAACAACACCTGGGTACCCTCTACCATGCCTGCAAACCTCAGACATCAAAAGAGGTAAATTACACTAACTTGCCCCAGTGAATTTAGTTAGGGTAGAATTCAGCCAGTGGTAGGGTTTGTAATTAATTAAAATTTGCAGTGAAAAATTGAGGGACTCAATTCAGTCTCTCACAGCAAAAGGCCCAATTTTGGGACCTCAATTTGAACCCAATTGGCTGTAGGGTTGTCCCAGAAACCCTAGGTCATAGGGCTTTTACCAATTAAGCTAAATTGACAGTAATTGGAGGTGAGGTTAAGCCCTACATAACCATTGTGCTATCCAAAGAAGGGCATAATTCATAGTTGGGATGCCCAAGGCAGAAATTGGTAAGTTGGAACCCAACTAACTCTGTGCTTCGCACTGGAAACCCAAATTGGACCTGAATGGGATTTCCATAAATTATATTTCACTTAATTGGATGTGTAGAAGTGAGGAATTGATTAAGATAGGCCTCTGCCTACTCAGTTGAGCTGGAACCTCAGCTGGCTCCCTATAAACCTCATTGGGACCAACTCACCTACATTAGGGTTTAGGTGAATTGAATGGTAATTGGCCAAATTAACCCCTACCCATGTCTAGTATAATCGAAGGGCAATGTAGGAGAGACTTGGAAGCCCGGGACTTGAAAAATTGGCTCGGAAGAACTCTACCCAAGAGAAGGTAGAATTCTATTGTTAAAGGACCTATTATGTCAGGCGAACTGGCTAGGTGGTTTAGCCTTGACAGTACAACTAACTTAGCCCAGAATGTTGGCAGGATGTCCCGCAGTGCAGGTATGGCTCCAACTGCCCCTAAGGTGTGTGTGGTATAAAATTAAAATTAGTGACCCAAGATAAGGGAGAAAAATATCTCGGGTAAGAGAGATGGAATATGAAATATCAGTGTGTGCCTCATTGTGTTAGAAACCTCACTTAATCAAGTTAAGAAGCTGTGAAGGTTACAAACCATTTCAATTGGTATTAAGTGACCTAGTTGTTGAATATTGATTCCAAAAGGTCATATATGGAAGTGTTGGCTATGTGGGTTTGGTAGGGAACTTGCATAGGTATTGGAAGCTAAGCTGGAATACTAGCTTGGTCAGCTGGGAGAGATACTAATGTGAGATCAGTACCTTGCTTTCCAGTTAGGTATGGATTCCAATAAGAAATGCAGTTTGGTCGTAAGAAGTAAAGTCAACTATGATTAATAAAACGAATTAACTATGACTATGGAAGGCTCATTTAGGAACTTGCTATATCTAGTTAGGATACGTGTTGGCAGGAATTCAGCAAAAGAACATCAGATTTGGGTATCAAGGTGAGTGGGTGTTCAATTTATTTTGCGAAGTGTTTTATGTATTTTAAGTCTACATGCTCATGTGTAATGTGTAAAGAATCTATGTTATGGATGTATTTTATATAAAATTATATATATTTGCATATGTGGCATGGTTTTACCGAGATTGATGTGATCGTGGTTTTGTGATTGCGTAGTTATATAGTTGAGTGGTAATGATTGTAACATTGACAATCTAAGGTATGGCGTGGCCGATGGAGGATTCTGGTACCATAGGCTCAGAGGTCAGTTTTACAATTGTGACCACAAACGTATGCTATAGAAGTTATGGATGTATATGGTTAGGATTTATATCCCAGTGCTATAACCCCTTACCAGTAGGGGTAAGGTATTGGCTAATCCCACTTGGTGGTAGGTCATGGAGGACTACTACACCCGGATACAAATACTATATCTTGATAGGGCATAGCATGGTACGACGTATTGTACGTATGGCTGTCGGATAGCAGAAGAGTCCGATGATGGTATGGGATTCCGAGACCATGGTTGTCAAGGGTTACTATTTAGGGGTTGGCTGGGGGACTGTGGTTCTTTCCGGGACTAGTTGACTCTTACTTACAATTAGCTTGTATCTCTGAAGACTGACGTACTGTGAAGGAGATACCACCTACATTGCTTATAACACTTATACCCACATATGGAGACTTAGTAACTAGAATGAAAATTAAAATAATAAATGAATCATGTGGATTATGCATATGGAGCCTTTTGGTATGGCTTGTGTGTGAGCAAGTGGTTGTATCATGTTTGGATGTGTGTGCACTTGCTTGCTCACCCCTCATTGGCTTGTCAGCTCACCCCTCGTTGATTACTCTTTTTAAATGGTAGAATCGGAGTTGAGAAGGACAGGTGATCAGTACAGTTGTGAGGCTGTGTCTGCGAGACATTGGGAGCTGAATGAGATTTTTCTCCTGCTTATGTAATTATTTTTATTATTGGGTTGTAAGATTTAATTATTTACTATTGTAACCTATGAGAATTTTCCATATTGGGCTTGTATTATTTGTATCACAGTAGATATGATCACCATGTATATGCTTCTTATGGATTGTATATACATACTCTGATTTATGATCGATAATCTCGAGAGTTTGTGTAGATAGTAGACTGTGTCTGTGATTCTGGAGAAGGTAGGCTGACTGGGCTGGGGCATACCTTAGCCTATACGTGTGAGGCAGGGTGTGACAAATATAACGACGAAGCTAGCCCTAGAGTACATCTTATGGATCATGGCATATGTGAAATTAAACATTGGGTAGGGTCATTGTATACAACGTGACTAATTACGTATGCAATGTATTGAACACTGAATGAAAATAGGATGTAACATACAAATGCATTGAAAAAATAAGTGAAAACAAAGAGAAATCTATCAGTAGAAAAAAGAAAAAGAAAAAGGAAACTCAAATAAAATCAGGTTAGATAGAAGACTTTGATGTACAATTTTGAATGAGACAAAAAAAAAAAAAAAAAAAAAACCCTTTAGTAGGCCTGAAATCTGAGATTCTGTTGAAGGGAAATCTCAGGTTTTGCTTTCATTAGCATGAGAGAAAATCCAAAAGAAATATAAAATAAAATTAGAAAATTATAAACATTATACAATAGCTAGATCATGACCTAACCTACAATATTAAGAAGGGAGTTTACAAATGCCTACAAAAGATGAAGTAACTAGTTGCACTTCACTGCTACCCTATTAGGGAAATAGTGAGTCGTTCTCAATAGAAGTAAGATAACTTGGCACGTAAAATTCATAATAAAGATCTATAAAATGAAAAGGGGAGAAAACTTATCCCCTACAAATTCTGTGAAGGGTGCTTTATTGTTGGAAAGGCGTGTACTCAGGTATAGTCAGTGCAAGTTCAAATGATGCATGTTCAGCAGTAGTTCCTTACGATTTCCGTGCTCGAATCTCAGCAGCTTGAATTTTATTAGGTACATGAGATACATATATGTGTGTGGGACTGTGTAGGATCCCCAAAATGTGGGAGGTGTTATATATATTACACCTATAACCTAATCCGGTATAATATGAACTTTTGTGACAGATCTCAGACCAGAGATACGGAGTACCAACGGGTTTTGGCTCGCGGCAGCTCATTGCAAGAAGGGAAGGGATGACCCCACTTGCTTGTGCATTTCATGCCAATCTAAATGGAGAGGATTCAAGCCTTTCGACCCCAAGCAATAAGTGACCCAACACCTCCCTAATCGAGCCCCGACATGTACCAAAATTGCTAGAAGTACATACCCATAACATAGGGCAACTCCCAATAGAAGGACCAAGTGGGGACAACAAGCATTCAAGGCAAGACACTAACTTGACCACCAGAAACAAGGCCACCGAAAACAGCTTAGGCAAGATTCAGTGACCCTAAATCCGGTGGCTCACTGTGCTATCAAATGGTTTCCGATGCCCGTGGACCCCACCACCCGCATCGTGACCAGCTCCGGATGACCCCACACCCTTCCTCATGGCTTCTAAATCCTATGAGTCTAAGGAGGTGGACCCACGTGTCTCGAATGATGGAATAACCAACTTGGACCTGACAAGGACCAACCAAACAGGCCCTAAGCATTTCACTGACTATAAATAGGAGAAGTGAGCTCATTTCTCACATCTCACTTATCCAAAAACGTGGAAGGGAGAGAAGAGTAGACAGAAGGGAAGGGAAGAGAAGGAAGGAGAGGAAGGGAGAGGAGAAGAAGGAAGCTCGATGGAGCTCCCAGCTTCACATCTCGCTATGAAAACCTTGTTGGAGGTAGGTTCTACTCCTACTACTACTCTTTTTCCTCATTTTGAGCTTGTGCATATGAGCAAGGGAGTGAACCACCGGGTTGGAGGTGTAAGCCTCGGCCTCAGCACCTCCTGGAGGTTGGGTGAGTATACATTTCACTCTCCCATATGATTACTGAGCTCAAACCAAGTCGGGGTGAGCTCAGGCAACAACCTTAACTAAGTTACTAGTTAGGGTTTCGATCTTTGGATCGTCGTGTCTCCCAAATGGCTCGGTGGAATCGGGATTTATTTAGCTTAAAATGAAGGTGGGAAGATCCTCTACAAACTCCACGGAATAAACCCTAACAATCGGGCCCGAGCCGAAAAGCCCCAAATTCCATGTACCATTTTTGTAAAGCCACCGGAAACACCTATTGGAAACAGCCTTGGTAGGATCTAGTGGCCTATTTTCTGGTGAAGTCCAAGGTCTTGTGAGCTCTCTGTTGGGTACACCAGAAATATCAGTGGTGTTTTCGGTGGAACTCTTCCATGTTTCCAGTGACCTTCCCAAAATTTTCAAAGTTGACAGTACCTATGACCTTTGGGGGTAAGCTATATGGGTCACCTCTGATGTTTCCGGCATGCGCTAACACCTGACTTCCTTTATACATAGGACATAGACAAGCACGTACAATGAGGTCAGAAGTGAGTAAACACCGGTTGATACACTTGGAAACCCATCCAATCAAGTACAACCAAGGTAAGGGATGGTTGACTTTATTTTATGGAATGTTTAATATTTACAAATTGCTCATATGTGTTAGAAGTTTTAATTGATTATTAAATTGTTAACATGATTATGTTGATAGTTGTGAACATGCTATTTATGTCGATTCATTATGTTATGAAATGTGGATATTGGATATGTGATGGGATCTGGTGCGGCCAAGGTGGTTCCGGTACCGTGATCGCCGTGTGGATTTTGCATTTATGCATTGTATATATGCATTAAATTAGATATATTCATGGATTGCACTTTGTGGCCGATGGATAATTCCGGTATTGTGCACTATGGGACTATACTTGGAAATGGATATGCTTTGTGGCCGATGGTGATTCCAGTATTGTGTAGCGCATACTCAATTGCTTGTATGTTAGATAGTTACAAACCTCTGATAACCCTCTCCTGGAAGTCACGGCACTGGAATTACCATCGACTACGCTAGACTATTTCCCGCCTCTGGCAACAATTACATCGTACTACGGCTGTGGCTTTCTAGAAAGGTTCATCAAACATACCACTATTGGTTTATCCAACACCTTACCCCCTGTTGGCAAGGGGACGTAGCATAGGGAATGTCTCCTAACCACAGTTATCCTACATGCCTTGCATAATGATACAGTTAGTATAGACCACGCGATACTAGAATCACCATCGGCCACAAAGTGGGTCCATTTCCAAGTATAGTCCTGAGGTACACGATACCGAAATCACCATCGGCCACAAGGCGTAACCCACGACCATATACATATTCTAGCATACAAGCAGCTGAGTATGGACTATGCAACACCGAAATTATGATTAGCAACGAAGCGTATCCATTTCTAAATGCAGTCCCAGAGTACACGATACCAGAATCACCATTGACCATAAAAGTGTAATCCACGATTACATCTAATGTAATGCACACAATCAATGCATGAATGCAACATCCACACATCAATCATAGTACTGGAATCACCTTAGCCACACCAAATCCCGTCGCACATTCCAACAGACATCACATATCATAATTCTCATTTTCTTACCATAACAATTAAATAAGTAAACATGTTATCATACTCATATATACAATTAACAATTAAAGAGTGTTCATGAGTTCTAACGCATGTGAGCAATTTCTCTAATTTAAACACTCCACAAAATAAAAGTCAGTCGTCCCTCATCTCGGTTGTGTTTGAATGAATCGGGTTCCAAGTGTATCAACTGGGTGTTCAACTCGCTTTCAACCTCATTGTACATGCATGTCTCTATCATAGGCACAAATGTAATTGGGTGTTAATGTGTATCGAGAATAACGGAGAGGTCCCATAGGGGTTACACCCAAAGGGCGTAGGTACTGTCAACTTTGACAGTTCTGGGAAGTCCACTGGAAACAAGGGTGAATTCCACCAGGACTATGGAAAATTCCATAAGAAATATTAGTCATATTTTCGATGGCCTTGGCAGAGAGCTCCTAAGAGCCTGAGCTTCACCAAAAATATGCCATTGGATCCCAGGTTGTTTCTAGTGGCTATTTCCTGTGAGAACACAAAAAGGGCCCATGAGGTTTGGGGCTTTTCAACTCGGGCCCGGTCACCGGGATTTGTTCAATGGAGTTTGTAGAGGGTCTTCCCAATTTCATTTTAAGCTAAAGAAATCCCGATTCCACCGAGCCGTTTGGGAGATACGGCAATTAAATGGTGAAAACCCTAGATGGTCATGGTCAATATTGTTGTTAGAGCTCACCCAGCTTGGTTTGAGCTGGACAACCACACCGGGGAAGTGAAATGAACAATCCCTAAGCTCATGGAGGTGCCGGGGTCATGGTTCACCTCTATGCTCAACTATGCCAGGTCAAAATGAAGAGAGTGATTAGTAGGAGAAGATAGTAACTACCTTCGGCAAGGTTCCGACAGTGGGATACGAAGCCAGGAGTTAAGGTGAGCTCCTCCCCTCTCCTTCTTCCCCTTCATTTTCTTCCTTTCTCTCCTCTTCTTTCCTTCTCCCACATTTTGGACAAGTGTGGAGTGAGAAATGAACTCACTCCTCCTGTTATAGCAAGTTATGTCCTTAGGTCTGCTTGGTTGGCCCTTGTCCGGTCTAAGTAGGTTAATCAGGAATTCGGGACACGCAGGCCCAACTCCATAGACTTATAAGGTGTATAAGTCATGGGGGAAATGTGAGAGAGTATGTAGGGTCATCTGGAGTCGTTCACGATGCGGGTAGTGGGACCCACGGGCATCGAAACCCAACTTGTAGCCTAAAGGACTATGGAAAATATGCCACCGGATTTAGCTCAGACTGTTTTTGATGGTCAAGGGAGTACTGTGCCTTAACTACTTGTTGTCCTCACTTGCTCATTCCATTAGTTTTTACCCTAGGTTGTGTGTATGGTCCTTTGGCAATTTTGGTATGTGCTGAGATTCGGGAGTGGGAGTGTCGGGTCACTTATCGTCTGGGGTCGGACGGTTTGATCCCCTCCAATTGGACTGGCAAGAAATACACGAGCAAGTGGGGTCATCTCTCCCCCTTTTATAATGAGCTGCAGCAAACCAAATCTCAATGGTACTTTATCCTTTCGGTCCGAGACCTAGAACAGTAGTTCAAATTAGACTGGGTTAGGGTACAGGTGTAACATTCACCTCACCTTACAAGAATTTCGTCCTCGAAATTGAACGCACCTGGTAAATCAAATAACCCAGGATACTGCTTCTTCATCTCATCTTCTTACTCTAAGGAGGCTTTTGGCTCTAGGTGGTTTATCCACTTTACTTTGATGAATGAGACGGTACGATTGCGGAGGATGTGGTCCTCCGGTCAACAATCTTCTTTGGGAACTCTATGTAGGCATAATCCTTATCCAACACTTGGGGTATATAGGTAAGCACGTGAGTTGGGTTGGATATGTACTTCCTCAGCATGAATACATGGAAGACATTAGGGGTACCCTCCAACTCAGGTGGTAGAGCCATCCGGTATGCCACCAGCCTTATCCTCTCTAGTATATCATAAGGTCTCATATATCTAGGACTCAACTTTCCTTTCTTGCCGAACCGTATTACCCCTTTGACCGGGGAGATCTGCAAGAATACCTTATCTCCCACATCAAGCTCTAGATGCTTTCTCCTAACATCCGCATAACTCTTCTGCCTAAACTGAGCTACCTTGATTCTCTTTCTAATCACCTTCACCTTCTCACTACTGGCCTGTATCAAGTTTGGACCTAGAATGTGTCATTCACCAACTTCATCCCAATCTAAAGGAGTTCGGTATTTCCTACCATACTGTGCTTTGAATGGAGAAATTTGGATGGGGTCTGATAACTGTTGTTGTAGGAGAACTCAATAAGAGAAATGTGCTCATCCCAACTATAACTCATATCCAAGGTATATATGCAAAGTACGTCCTCCAAAGTCTAGATAGTCCTCTCCGACTATCCATCAGTCTGTGGGTGAAATGTCGTGCTAAAATTCTGTTGTGTGCCCATAGCCTTCTACACACATGTCCATAAATTGGAAGTAAATTTGGGATCTTGATCGGAGATGATGCTAATGGGTACACCATGCAATCAAATGATGTTGTCAATATACAACTTATCCAACTTGTCCATAGAGAAAGTGACCTTAATTGGGAGGAAGTGAGTTGCCTTCGTCAAGCGCTCCACAACTACCCAAATGGCATCCATACCCTTGCTGGTGCGGGGTAACCCTATGACGAAGTCCATGGTAATATTTTTTCATTTCCACTCCAGGATAGGCAATGATTCTAAACCATGGGGCTTCTGTCTCTCTGCCTTGACTTGCTAGCAAGTGAGGCACCATGACACATGTGTGGCCACGTCATTCTTCATTCCCTTCCACTAGTAGGAACCCTTTGGGTCCTTATATATTTTAGTGCTATCGGGGTGAATAGAGTATAGGGAACTGTGTGCCTCCTTCAAAACAATATCTTTTAAGTCACCATTACTAGGCACACACAACCTTCCTTTGAACTTAAGAATTCCCCCTTTCAGTTACAGAGAAATTCAGGTCTTTTTGGGTTCCTTCCTTACAGTCAGCTATTAAATTTTGTAACTCTACATCAGTACCCTGAGCTACAGTAATTCTATCCACTAGACTAGGTTGAACCATTAATGTCGATAGTGATAAGGTGACACCTTCTACTAGTAGTTCCAAATCCAATTTCTTGGCATCCTCTATGAGATGCTCATTGGTAGTCAGTGACTGAGATTTTCGACTAAGTGCATTGGCTACCACATTGGCATTTCCTGGGTGGTAGTGAGTCATAATCCGTCATCAATTTTAACCAACACCTTTGTCTCATGTTGAGCTCCTTTTGAATGAAGAAGTACTTGAGGCTCTTATGGTCACTGTGTATCTCACTCTTCTCACCATAGCTGCCAATTCCAAGTCATGGTTGGGGTAGTTCTTCTCATAGTATTTCAATTGGCAGGATGCATATGCAATGACCTTTCCATCCTACATCAACACACAACCCAATCTCAATTTGGAGGCATCACTATACACAACCATACTACCTGTACCGATCGGAATAGTCAATACCGGAGCTGATATCAACTTTTGCCTTAGCTCATTGAAGCTCTTCTCACTAGCATCGGACCACTCAAGTTTCACACCCTTACGTGTGAGTCGGGTCATTGATGTAGAAATGCAGGAGAAGTTCTCAATAAATCTCTTGTAGTATCCAGCCAATCCCAGAAAACTACGAATGTCTGCCACATTCTTGGGGGTTTGCCACTCTAGAACTGCCTTCACCTTACCTGGGTCAACCTCTATACCCTTATTTGAGACAATGTGGCCCAGGAAGGCCACTTATGAAAACCAGAACTCACAGTTGCTAAATTTGGCGTAGAGTTGCTTCTCTCTCAGACGTTGTAGTACTAGCCTCGGGTGAACAACATGTTCCTTTGCACCCTTGGAATATACTAAGATGTCATCAATGAACACAATCACAAACTTATCTAAGACATCCTGAAATACCTGGTTCATCAAATCCATGAATGCATCTGGTGCATTGGTCAACCCAAATGATATCACTTAGAACTTGTAATGTCCATACCAATATCTGAAAGCTGTCTTACTAACATCTCTATCCTTGATTCTGAGCTGGTAATAGCCCAATCTAAGGTCAATCTTGGAGAATACCTTAGCACCTTGTAGCCAATCAAACATGTCATTGATCCTTTGTAAAGGATACAGGTTCTTGATGGTTAGCTTGTTAAGCTCCCAATAATCAATGCAAAACCTCATACTTCCGTCCTTCTTCTTGACGAATAGTACCGGTGCTTCCCATGGAGACATACTAGGTTTAATGAATCCCTTCTTCAGAAGGTCCTGAAGTTGAACTTGAAATTCTTTTAATTCTATGGGGGCCATGCGGTAAGGGGCTTTTGACACTGGTGCGGAGTCGGGGAGTAGATCTATAACAAACTCTGTCTCTCGGTTCGAAGGCAATCCAATCAAGTCATCCAGAAATACATTGGGAAATTTCCTTACCACATCTAATTCAGTCAATGGTTTGACTTCTATCTCTGTATCTGCCATAGATGCTAACTAGCCTTGACATCCTTGGTCTAGTAGCTTCTTCATCTGAAAGGCTAACACAATAATCCTCTTGTGTTTCTTTGGCTTATCCCCTACAAAGTTAAATTCTCCCTCATCATGGGGTCTGAAAATTATCACCTTCTCTGCACATAGCACACTGGCTCTGCAAGCGAACAACCAGTCCATCCCTAAAATCACATTGAAGTTGGTCATGTCCAACTCAATCAGGTGTGCATTTATGTCATGTCCATTGATGGTTACCGAACATGATTCATACATATAATTCAAACCCACCACACTCCCTGTGGGTGTACTAATCTGATTCAAACTTTGGGGTGGAATTCCCATCTTCCTCACAATTATCAGTGACACAAATGAATGGGATGCTCCTGAATCAAATAACACATGTGCAGGCAATAATGATATTAATAAAGTACCTGTCACCACACCTAGTGTAGATTCTAGGTGGTGCGGGAGGTAGATTCCGGGCCTTTATAGCTGGTTGGATCCGGGTATCAATCCTGGCTATAAATTGATTTTAGAGAAAATTACACCACCACCCCCTGAACTTTGCCCTCAAATCAATGCCCTCCCCTGTACTCTTACAAATGACATGAACACCCCCTCTAGGTTTGAAAAATTACAAACACAACCACACCGTTAGTTTAATCCGTTGAGTGATGATGTAGCTGACCATTATTTTCATAAATGGCCAAAATACCCTCATTGAGTGTGACTTTACCCATGATCCCTGATTAAACCTTGAGAAAGAACCCTTCCTATCTGTTTACCGCTTTCCCTGCAAAAATGAATTGAGGAGCTCTTTATCTCTTTAGCTTCACTAAGCAATTCCATTCCAGCGCATCAGATCCTAGAAAACCCTTCCATTGATGCTCCTTTACAGTCTTCTCTAAACAAAAAATTGGAACTTAATAGAATCTGAAAGCGAAAAAAATCTAGATTTTAGTTGCAGAATTTGAATCCTATTTATTTACAGCCTATGAAAAATTTAGCCATTCTCAAACCTTAAGATGGTCGACGGCTACAATGGTTTTTAGTCACCCAAAACCTAATCTGGGCATCCTCTGGTCCTCCAAATATTGACGTTGAAACCCTAAGAGTTGCAGAATGATTGGCGCTTGCTATCGGTATGCAAAAGTCTGTGACGGCTCTATCGCCATCTCCATTATTGGTACCTCCGTCGAACAATCCTGCATCTTCTTCTTCAATGAGGTTGCCTTCTACTTCTCAACAATCCCAGTAGCAGCAACAACTCCCATAATCTCTCTCTCTCTCTCTCTCTTGGCTTGTTCTCTGTATTTCAATCGAGCTTGGCAACGATGGCCACTTCTCATAAGCCAGTATCGCTGGATCACCATGTAATGGGGCTGAAATCGATTGCTACAGTACAAGTGCCGGCCATTGCATGAACTTCAAAAAAAAAAATGATAAAACCCTTCAGAATTCAGAAATAAAATAATCCAAAGCTCATCCCCGTCAGTGGCAAAGAACTCCCAAACCCTACAATCTCACTTGGAAATTTTCATATTATTTTCTTCCATTCTTTCATTTATTCTTCTTTGTACAGAATTTCCTATTGATCCCATTCCCTCCCGGCCTGCACAATGTGGATTGATGCAAAGGGTGGGGGTGGAACCTGCTTGGGCGAGGTTGCAGAGGATGGGATGGGGCGAAGGTGTTACCGAAGAAGAAGAAGAAGAAGAAGATATGCAGATGGTGGGGGGTAGACCAGCTTGGGTGAGGTTTTAGAAGATGGGATAGGACAGTGGTGTTGCCGAAGAAGAAGAAGAAGGAGATCGGTAACAATTTTGGACATTGGGGAATATTTTATTGGATATTTGATGTGAGGGTATAATGGTCTTTTATATTTATAAGTAGCAGAATACTAACGGTGTGGGTGTATTTATAATTTTTCAAACAATTAGGGGGTGTTTGTGTCATTTTTTAAAGTAAAAGGGAGGGCGTTGATTTAAAGACAAAGTTCAGGGGGTGGCAATGTAATTTCTCTTGATTTTTCCTTTCTTCCGCTTCACACATCATGTTGCCCATTATGGAGGCTATATCTTGAGCCGTGAGAAAGGGTGGGGCCAGTGGCACATTACGTGGTCAACCTTGGTTCCGCGTAGGGGAAGCGAGAGGTAACGCATGGGAATGAGATCGAGTGTTCCATCGTGACATGATTCCTATTGGGGAATTCCGTTAGTTAATCAAATTTTTGCAAATAGCATGTTAATTCTTAAGATGCATATTGGGCCCATATGATAGCACACACGAGCACATGCTTTACTCAAACAACTAATAAAATAATAAGTGAAACAATAAAATAAAAAAATATCTCCACTACACCCTCACTGGAAATAGGGGTACAATTCATTGGAAACAGGGTTAGTTTACCAAAAATATCAGTCATATTTCTGGTGAACAAGATAGAGAGTAGAATTCAAGTTTTTTACTCACCAAAAACAGTCACTGGATTCAGCCCAATGTTTCCGATGGACTAAAACACAGGTTTATAAGGCTCGGGCTGCCTCTCTTTCTCATAAAACCCTATTTTTTGCTGTGAGAGAGAGAGAGAGAGAGAGAGAGAGAGAGAGAGAGAGAGAGAGCTTACCTCAGCCATTCCCCACCCTTGGCACCTGGTTCGCGATTGATTGCCACCATCTACGCATTCAAGGTAGGTTTCTCTTTTCTTTTAACCCAAATTTTAAGGTTTTTGATTGTTGCTTCTTCCTTTAACCTAGGTTTCAACCCTAGGTAATCTTCTTTTGCAACCATGTCTGGACGCCGTGCTCTTCCCCCTTGTGCTGCCGCTCAACAACGGGCTCTTCCTGCAGAGGAGCAATATGACCACTAGTTGTTTTGGTCTGTGGCTAAACAGGATCGTTGGGAGAGTTGAGTATCAGAATGTTGATCCTGGTAAGTACGTGCGTGTTATGGACTTTTAACAATTCCACATCCATCAACGTTTTGATGCCATAGGGTGGTACCATATATTGAAGCTGAACATGAAGTACTACCCACAACTTGTAAGGTATTTCTACTGCAACCTGTGATGCGAGAACCGTGATTCTAAGGAGATGAGGATCACCTCAAGAGTGAAGGGGGAGGACATATCATTTGGTATGGCAACTGGCTGATATCCTGATGGTCTCCAATGTGGGAGAACTAGCCTATTGTCCTCTTAGAACCCCATCCTACAAGTTCCAGAATTTCGACGTCCAGTAAGAGATGGACAATATGCTCACTAAGGAAGGATTTGGGTGGGACCGTACTGTCAACTATTGGGCTACACCAAAGGTCATGTGCCGGATTATTTAGTTGAACATCCTTCCCACTAATAGACACTTTGATGAGGTGTCTATCCTACAAGCCTATGTCACCTATTGTGTTTACATTGGGATGCCCGTTCGTCTTCCTTATTTATTGATGTGGACTATGGTGACAAAGGCTGAGGTGGGGGCATGTGGGGCTGAGAACCTCTACTATGGCTGGATCCTATCTGAGGTCTTCTGCCACTTTGGGGTGGAGTTGGATGACGAGGAGAGTTTGGGGGTTGATGTTCTTGACTTCAACCAGGAGTCCTTGAAGAAAATGACAATCAATATGGATGAGGTAATTGGTGATAAAGCAGAAGAGGGGCAATCGATGGTTGTAGAGGACTAGTAGGGAGGTGGTGATGGGGATGGTCAGGATGGTGCCGACCCTCTTGCTCCTCCATTTGTGCCTCCTCCTAGAGTGTTTTCCACCACCTAACCCATAGTCTATGGGTACTACTACTTCCTCCTCCTCTAGGGGCTCTACGGGATATGGTTTGAATGACATGATGTCCTGTTTGGATATCACCAACAACCTCCTGAGAAGAATGGACAACCAGCTAGGGAGTGTGGACCCCAAATATTGCCTCTTTGAGACTTAGGTGGGAACCATGGAGAGGCAGGTGAGAGTAATGGTCCGGTAGGTCCGGTACCTTAGAATTCTCGTGCTTAAAGCTAGAGCACAATAGCTGAACCAGGCTCAAGACTAGGTGCAGGATCCCAGCGACTCTCAGGAGTAGTGGCACATGCATGCCTTAATAGTTCTTTAGGATTTACATATTTTATGCTTTCTGTCATAGTCGGTTTATTTCCAGCTCTGATGTTCTAGGTTTAGTTATGCACTTTTATTTCTGTTATTTGCTTATTGTCATTTATGAATTCCTAGAGCTTAGGCTAGTTTAGGATTCCCTTCTTTCAGTCATTTTAATTTGAGAAAAGTGGTGTAAAGCTTATATATTCAAATTCCTTATGAAATGAAATGAATTTTTCACTTATACTTGTCTCCTACTTGTGCATTTCCAATTTTATTTTGTCTTGAGATTTTTATTTTAATCCTAATCCCCAAGAATTTAAGGTTTGGGTAGCTTATGAGTTAAGGCAAAGCATCTCGCTCTGATACCAAGCTTTCACACCCCACTTTAAATAATCCCAACTCACCATTAGGAATACCAGTGGTGTGAGTAAGACGCTTGCCTATCTTACCAACCTACTAGGATCTTTGATAATAGTACCTTAACATTCACAATCTTATAACCCAAGCCAAACCATTTGCAGCGGAATCAGAGTATAATAGCGGATCATAAATTTAAAATGGGAAATTTACCTAATGATATTACATAATCATCACCATGTTATCCCATTTCAAATATTCATGACTTATACATAATAAGCCCACAAAGAATACTAATGAATAGTTTGGTAGAAAATCACCAAAATATACTGTGCATCTCAGGGTGCTGCGTATGCACAGTGATCACAGGCACAGTCTTGGTCATGCTCTTTAGCATTTAGCATCCACCAGTGACCTACTCCGTACTCAGGACCGGAGGAAGTAGAGTCACCACCCAAGGGCACCACTGTACCTACATCATCATCTAAAAGTGGCATATACGTGGGGTGAGCTTCCAACTTGCACAGTGAGAGGTGGGGTTCATGCACAATCGAGCACAGACAATCATATATATAATAATCTATGAGGTATGAATACAAAAATTAAACACATAGTCCATGATGTGAATGATGCAATCCATTTGAATATTAAACCACCTAACATATAACTAAGTCTGGTAAATGCTATTACGAAACATTAGGCTATATCCTTGGTCCCGGCACTCCCACATCGGTCACCCAGCGATACAAGTCCTAGTCGTGATTAGGAGCCTACCAGTCTTGGAATACAACCATCGGTCACCTAGCAAACCCTTGATAACCCCTCCTGGCAGTCACCTAACTGAAATTACCACCGGCCACGCCAGACTATTTCTCGCCTCCAGTAACTATCACAGCGTACCACAGGTGTGATATTCCAAAATGGTTCATCGAACATACCACTATTGGGTTATCCAACACCTTACCCTCTATTGGCAAGGGGATGTAGCATAGGGAATATCTCCTAACCACAGTTATCCTACATGCCTTGTATAATTATACAATTAGTATGGATCATGCGATACCGGAATCACCATCGGCCACAAAGCGGGTCCATTTCCAAGTATAGTCCAAGGGTACATGATGCCGGAATCACCATCGTCCACAAGGTGTAATCCATGGCTATAAACCTATTCTAGCATACAAGCAGTTGAGCATAAACAATGCCACACCAGAATTACCATCGGCCATGAAGCGTATCCATTTCCAAATGCAGTCCTGGAGTACAATACCGGAATCACCATCGAACAGAAAGTGTGATCTATGATTACATCTAATCTAATGCACATGATCAATGCATGAATGCAACATCCACACAACGATCATGGTACCGAAACCACCTCGGCTACACTGGATCCCGTCACACATCCCAATAGACGTCACATATCATAATTCTCATTTTCATATCATAACAATTAAAAAAGTAAACATGTTATCATACTCATATATACAATTAACAATTAAAGAGTGTTCATGAGTTCTAACGCATGTGAGCAATTTCTATAATTTAAACACTTCACAAAATAAAAGTCACCCATCCCTCACCTCGGTTGTGTTTGACTGACTCGGGTTCCAAGTGTATCAATTGGGTGCTCAACTTACTTTCAACCGTGTTGTACGTGCACGTCTCTATCCTAGGTACAAAGGTAATTGGGTGTTAATGTGTGTCAGGAACATCGGAAAGGTCCCACAAGGGTTACACCAAAGGGCATAAGTACTATCAACTTTGATAGTTTTGGGAAGTCCATCAGAAATAAGGTGGAATTCCACCAAAAATATAAAAAATTCCACCGAAAATATTAGTCATATTTGTGTTGGCCTTGGCAGAGAGCTCATAAGAGCCTGGGCTTCACCAAAAATATGCCATCGGATTCAGCCCAGGTTGTTTCTGGTGAGAACACAGAAAGGGCCCATGAGGTTTGGGGCTTTCCGACTTTGGCCTGATCGCCAGGATTTGTTCCATGGATTTTGTAGAGGGTGTTCCCACCATCATTCTAAGCTAAAAAAATCCAGATTCCACCGAGCCATTTGGGATATATAGTAATCGAATAGTGGAAACCCTAGATGGTCATTTGGTCAATATTGTTGTTGAAGTTCACTCGGCTTGGTTTGAGTTTGACCACCACACCAGGGAAGTGAAATGAACAAACCCCAAGCTCCAGGAGTTGTTGGGGTCATGGTTCACCTC
Source organism: Macadamia integrifolia (assembly GCF_013358625.1). Lineage (NCBI taxonomy): Eukaryota > Viridiplantae > Streptophyta > Magnoliopsida > Proteales > Proteaceae > Macadamia > Macadamia integrifolia. The sequence goes on from NC_056570.1 coordinate 12,219,141, forward strand.
CATTATCAAATATGCTAGGTCAAAATGAAGAGAGAGAAGGGTAGGAGAAGATGGTACCTAACATCGGTAAGGTTCCAGCAACAAGATGCGAAGTCGACAGCTAAGGTGAGCTCCTTCCCTCTCCTTCTTCTTCTTTCCCTTCATTTTCTTCCTTTCTCTCCTCTTCTTTCCATCTCCCACGTTTTGCACAAGTGTGGAGTGAGAAATGAACTCACTCCTCCGTTTATAGTAAGTTATGTCCTTAGGGTCTGTGTGGTTGGTCCTTGTCCAGTCCAAGTAGGTTAATCTAGAATTCAGGACACACGAGCCCACCTCCGTAGACTTATAAGGTGTACAAGTCATGGGGGAGGTGTGGGAGAGTATGTGGGGTCATCCGAAGTTGTTCACGATGTAGGTGGTGGGACCCACAGGCATCGAAACCCAACCAGTAACCCAAAGGGCCACCAAAAATATGCCATCGGATTTAGCCCAGGCTATTTCCATTGGGCTTGTTTCTAGTGGTCAAGGTAGTGCTATGCCTTTACTGCCTGCTATCCTCACTTATTCATTCCATAGGTGTTTTCCCTAGGTATGTGTATGGTCCTCCAGCAATTTTGGTACATGCCGAGACTCGGGTGCAGGGTTGTTGGGTCACTTTTCATTTGGGGTCGGAAGGCTTGAATCCCCTCCGGTTGGATTGGCAAGACCTGATGTGCTGCCAAGTGGAGTCATCTCTCCCCCTCTTACAATGTGCTGCCATAAGCCAAAACCTGATGGAACTTTCCACTTCCGGTCTGAGACCTAGTACAATAGTTCAAATAAGATTGAGTTAGGGTACGGGTGTAACACATTTTGTGTATATGTGCATTATCATTTTTTATTCTGGAAATCTTTATTTTGGTGGACATGAAATTGAGAAAGGTAAGTCAGGTAAGCTGGGACACTAGTAGATGCCCAAGATGTGTGTATGAATGATTATGCATCATGTAGTATACTTGGTTATGTTTCATCACCCCAAGTGCTTCAACCCCTTGTCTGTAGGGGGATAGGTAAGGTCTAATCCCAACATATGTGGTTGCCTGATCAGAAGTACACTTTCTATAGTACGATGTACTATACCTGAGATAGATGAGGACATGATATGATGTACTATATACCTGATTTTAATTTACAGGGTTACTAATTAGGGGTTAGCTAGGGGACTGAGGCTCTGATCGGGACTAGCTGACTCCTACCTATAATGAGATTGTATTCTTGAGGCCTAAAGTACAAGTTAGGGAATACCACCTACTTTGCAGCACTATACCTATCATGATGAGACTTAGTAATGTACTAGCGAGTAGTGTAGTTTAATAAATGGATTCATGAGCATCATTTATTTGTGTGGAATATGCATTACATCATATATATTACGGGTGCTTGCTTGCCCCACCCCCTCACTGAGCATGACGTGCTTACCCCCCATTATTTTTTTCTTTCTAGATGATGAAGGAGGTATTTTGCTGACTCCCGATATTGATCATAAGGCAATGGCCTTGGATCACTTGGCCTATATTTAGGAAGATGAATTCGACCATGGACCTGCCTGTGACTGTGACCATGCTTACGGAGGCCAGCACTTTTGAGGAGTAGATTTATCTCTGCTTATTCTTTTGTGTACATACATGCTTCAGCGAATACTTCACTTTTTGGCTAGTTTGAGCTCATTGATGGATTGTACATGGGATTCATCATATTTTTTGTATATATTCTTTTAGTTATAATTTATTCTGGATGAATGTAAATTATGGATAACTGTAATTATGATATCACTTAAAGGCACCGGATGGCTATGGATTTTACTTTGCAACTCTGATATACATGAGATCTCTGATTTGTAGTTGGATGTTGTGGTGTTATGGATTACTCGGAATCTAGATCCTGGGGAAAAATTGGCTGACTGGATGCGATGAGGTGTCCAATGCCAGCATACTTGTGCCATATTGAGGGTAGGGTGTGACAAGGGTGATATCAGAGTAGGACTTTGAGAATGAAGTCTGACAACCCACAAGATTTTAGGACATCCAGTGTCATAGGAATTTAATGAATAAAAGCTTAAAGATAAAAACACTTTGTTGATGAATTATTGTGTGTAACTGATAGAAACATATGCTAGGATGAAATGTTTACTCTTGGGTAAATCCAAGATATTTAATAATGGAAAGCATATTGCATGACTCATCCTTGTTGCATATTTGTTGAGCATTGGGAATTAATATATTATTATTTTCATGAAAATTCCCAAAATGCCACTGAGACGTGCTCAACCTCAGTAAGAACCATAACACCGAAAGAGGGGTCAACCTACCAGAGCTACTCCTCACGTGTCTATGAATGATGAGAGAGAAAGTGATTTAGCATCAGGGACAAATGTACCTATTCCTGTATCTGCCCCTACAACAGCAACGCTTGTGCCACCTCCTGTACCATTAGTACTTATAGCATAAGATGTGGTGGCTATAATAACCAATATGGTCCAAGGTATACAAGAAGGGCTACAATAAAAAATACAACAAAGTGTACACCAACAACAATAGCAACAACAACAGAGAAAAAGGGTAATTGAGGAACTGGCCACAATGATACGTGCCAGAGAAACTCCACCTAAGCATGCATTTGTGGCACCATCTCTAGTTCCTACGGTCCTTGCCTTTTAGTTTGCTTTTGAAGCCCTAACTAAAGTACAGACCACCAGTGGGCAGGAAACTCAAGCAGTTCCAGCCGTAGGTACTCGACCGGACATCAGACATTAGAGACCCCTCCAGTAGTGCAGGTATGGATAGACACTAGTAAATTGATGGAAAAATTTCATAAATATCGGCCTCCATACTTCAGTGGTGTGAGTCATGACCCATTGGCACCTTCAAAATGGGTGGAGGGAGTTGAAAAGGCATTGGTAGTGTTAGGCTGTAATGATGAACATGAAATCATGTGTGCTACCTACCAGCTGCAAAATGAAGCTCATACCTAGTGGAGGGCTACTAGGCCTATATTACTAGCTACACACCCACAACCCACCTGTGATCAGTTTGTAGAGGTGTTTTATGGGAACTATTTCCCTATCAGTGTGAGAGATAGAGAAGAAACATAATTCATGGTATTGGTCCAAGAACCTAAGTCAGTATTGGAATATCAATAGTAGTTTGAAGCCTTGTACTATTTTGCTCCAGAGCATATGAAGAATGATATGCTAAGGCTAAGAAATTTGAGAAGGGTTTGAGGTCTGGCATTGGAACTATGTTAGTTGCACACCAGCTCCAGTCTTATGCTGAGGTGTTACAAATTGCCAAATCTATTGAGGACAAGCAGAGGGAGAGTTTTCAGACTCAGGCAGCAAGAAGGGCGACAACAGTCAATACAGGGAAACAGTTTGGAAGATTTGTAAAGGGAGCTTCTTCTTCTGCTATGGTATATAGATAGAGAGATATTAATCAAGCTTTTGCTCAGTCTCAACCATCCATTTCCATTACTTAGCCCATCACAGTGATGTGTTATGTATGCCAACAGTCGGGGCATTATGCAAGGTTTTGTCCTCAGAGAAAATTTGGAGAACTAAGGGTGATTTCTTCTTCTGCATCTACCAAGAGGCCATAGACATCTGGAAAAGTGTTTGCATTGATAGCTGAAGAAGCTGAAGTTACACCTGGAGTAGTGATGGGCACAGTACTTGTGATACCCTACTTTTTAAATCTGGTCTAATTACATGGTTGACCCGGTTTAACCATGCAGGACCCGAACTAGAGAGGGTTAAGGCAGATTCCTTATGGACCATGATGGCAAGGGTGACTTTGAACACAAGCTGGCTAGACAAGTCTGAGTCAATGCCAGAGGAGACGGGTGTACCCAAGCCGTGCACATGCACGTATCATAAGGCCATGTACGGATAATGCTAGTATGTAGCCATATCCTAAAGCACATACGTATAATATACCGTGTGCCGAGAGTCAAATTCCATCAAAATCCCACTTGTTGGCCAATTTTTGGCCCTCAGGTGGGCGGTCACAGGTGGGTGCATCCGCCCACCTGAGTGACCCACCCATGTGGTTACTAGTGGTTTTAAAAAGTATAAATAGTATTATTATGTTTTTCATTTTCTCATTTATTACATTAAGAGGTTTGGTGAGAAGAGTAAAGAGGAGAGGGGAAAGAAGGGAGAAAAGAGAACGTAGAAAAAGAAAGGGGAAGGAAGAGGAGGAAGGAAAGGATTTAAGTGGTGCCAAGGTTTGATCTTCCCACTCCGATGCCAGAAGAGTGACCCCCAACACGAGATCTACGATTGGAGGTGAGCAAAGGCTATGTTTCTAAATTTTCACCTAACCCAAGTAAAACCCTTGATTTGGGTAGAGTTCCTTGAGACCTTGTAAATCCCCCTTGAGATGATGAATCTAAGGTTTAATAGATGGTCTATGTGTTGATTTTGATGGATTTGAAGAAGTGTTTACAAGGTTGGAGAAGCATTGGTGATTTCTTGAGCAAGGAAGTGATTTTTAGGGTTTTGATAGAGCTCTTGAGCAAAGAAGGTAAGATGGATTTTCAATCCTTAAATCTAACTTAGATCTAGGTTAGAATCATCTTATAAGACTTTGAATGTGTGAAAAATGTGATTGGAAAAGTCCCATTTGATTCCCTAAAGGTTGGGAAAAGTTTCAGGGAAAAAGGGCATTTTCCGCCCTCTCAGGTGGGCTGAGACCGGTGGGCCTCACAGCCAGCTTGAGGGCACCCGCCTGAGAGGGCAAGCCCTCGATTGAGACTGGTGGGCCGATTGGTGGGCCGACTCACCTACCTGAGATGATCGGTGGGCCACGACAGGTGGGCTGTCCGACTCACCCGAGAAGGCCCCCAACGTGATTTTTGTGTCTGAATGGACCCAAAACGGACGTGCATCATTCTTTTATGATTCTAAACATGATTTTGTCATCAAATCTTGTTAGTTTTGACCCCAAAGTGGAGAAATTCTAACCCCATTCACTTATGATAGGTTCACCAAAATTTACGTTTCCCACGTCGGATCTCACCCGTATCGGGGGTGAGTCTTTGTACACGACAAGTAAGTGGGGAGAGGACGTTTGCTTTTACTTTAAGGCTTGTTTGGCATCATTCAATTGTATCTAGACTAGCCATGTCATCATGCAAATTATGTGTAGCTTAGTCATCCTCACATGATTATGACATGTGTGTTGTGTTTACTTTCTCAATGCTAAATGATTTATATGCTTATGTGATGAATGATGGAATCATTGTGCATGATGCATTATTAGACTAGATGCCGTTGTCATCTTCGAAATGAGTGCATTGATGGCCCGTGGAATGGGACGCGGTGGTACTATGCAATCGTACTATGTCATATAGGAGCATGTAGGTTAGGATTATCATCTTCCCTTGCTACGACCCTTCCCAACAGGGGTTGAGGTGTTGGGTTATCACTTGGGGGGAAGCAGTGGTCACGGGTGTCGGGTCACTGTGGCGGTTAGACATACGCCCGACTGGTCATTAGGATAATTGGCAACCTTGGTGGTATATTCAAGAGGGCCAATCGTACTGCTTTTAAATTGCTGGAGTCAGCACCTTTACTTTCTATCATTTACTTTTATGTTGAGAGCCGGTAGTCGGCATGCTTTACTTTTCTGAGTACTCACGGTGGGCCTTCTCTGACAGCCCTATGGGCATATCGCGGGATGGAGTTCGCGGCTCGTACCCGTAGTATACGCGCACTGTGGTTGTAGTAGCACTAAACCGAAGACTTAGTAATGTTTAGGTGGATGAGGTTTAAAATGAATTGCATAGCATGTAGTGTATATGGATGTGATTGCTGTGTGGATTGTTGTGTGGTTCTTTTTTTTACTTACTGAGCTAGTGAGCTCATCTCACGTGTACACCTCTTTTAGATGATTTTGCAGGTCACCCGCCTGAAGGTCAAGGGTCGGGTCCCACAGTTGAGTATCCCGATGAGGATTGGTGGGTCCCCAAGGAGTATGAGCACGGTATGGATTGCACGTGTGAGGGATGTGCTGCGGGATTGCAGTATTGACACCATATAGGGTTTTACTTTTTGATTCTTTGGTGACCCCTTTTTGTGTACTTGATACGTGAATTGTTATTATTTTTATGTAAATATCAAGCCTACTGGCCCACATGTATTTATCTATATACTACAATTTTGGTATCAAGTATATTGGGGGAATTTACAGACAAATTGAGTCTTCCGCTGGACTTTTGAACGATTATCTTAGTTGTGTGTATGCTGTGGCTGGGTACTGTATCAGATGATCCTGGCAGGTTTGGGTTAACCAGAGTTAACTCGGTCACCAGTCCGGTTCTGTGAGAACGAGGTGTGACAAGGGTGGTATCAGAGCGGGATGCTCTATTCACTTACAGCATGCCATTTAGACCCTGTAGAATCTATAATAAGAAATGGGATTGGGTAAATGTAAAAAACTTAAAGAGTTAAAAGCTAAAGAAAGAAAAAAAAATGGTTGCATTTAATTATTGCATTTCATGGCATGCATTAGAAAAAGTTTACTTGGAATAAATAAGAGATTATTTATTTGAGTTCATAACCCATCGAGTATGAATTTAACGAAATTTCGGCAGCATAATGACGCTAAAATAAGATTTCCCAAAATTTTCACACACAAGCACCTGATCGACAACATATATATATATACCAATAAGCATAATTGATAAAGGCTAACTAATGATGCTACAACTAAATTACAATAAGATATCAAGCATACAAAACTAACCACAAGTCACCAACAAAACATAACACCCCACAAGCGCAAGTCCAATCATAGAGAAAAGTACAAAAAAAAAAGAATATAATAATATAAACAACATAGAGACATGTGAAAAGCTGATGTAGACGGGCGAGCTAAGTCCTCAGAGACCCTCATCATCGTCTAACTCTACTACTCCATCCTTCCTAGGTCTCGATCTAACATTGAGCTGACGGTCGTAGTAATCAAACCTTGAGTTCACTAGTTGTACATCCCTCCAGAGTCGGGAAAAATCTGCTGAAATAGCATTGGCCGTTGTGTCCAAATCCTCGCCCAATCTTAGGAAGGAACTCTCTAATGTAGCCTGCCTTTCTAAGATGTTTTTCTCTCTGGTAGCACTCTCATCTTGTAATACCCTACTTCTTAAACCCGGTCTGATTACACGATTGACCTGGTTTAATTATGCAGGACCCGAACCGGAGAGAGTTAGAGCGGGCTCCTTATGGACTATGATGGCAAGGGTGACCTTAAACACTGGCTGGCCCGACAAGTCCGAGCCAGTGCCAGAAGAGACGGGAATACCCAAGTCTGTGTACATGCACCTATCATAAAGCTATGTACAGATAAAGTAGGTATGTAGCCGTATATTAAGGTGCATACGTATATTACATCGTATGCCAAGGGTGGGGTTCACGCCGAGGCCCGAATTCTGTCAAAAATTCCAAGTTTTGGCCCTCAGGTGGGCGGACAGGTGGGCGCACCCACCCACCTGAGTGACCCATCCATGTGAACTATTTAGTTATTTAAGAAGTATATATATAGCATTTATGATTTTATTTTCTTTTTCATTTATGACACTCATACGATGGTGAGGATAGTAAAGAGGAGAGAAAGGAAAGGAAAGAAGAAGAGAAGAGAAGGAAGAGGAAGAAGAGAGGGATTTCAGCGGCACCGAGGCTTGATCTCCCCATTCCGGCGCCGAAAGAGTGATCTTCAACACTAGATCTACATTTAGAGGTAAGCAAAGTTGGGTTCCTTAAACATTCACCATACCCAAGTATAAACCCTTGATTCGAGTAGGGTTTCTTGAGATCTTGTAAATCCCCTTTGAAATGATGAATCTAAGGTTTAATAGATGTTTTATGTGTTGATATTGAAGAATTTGAATAAGTATTTACAAGGTGGGAGAAGTATTGTGGGTTTGAAGTGATTTTGAGGGTTTGAAGGTGTTCTTGAGCAAAGAAGGTAAGATGGCTTCCCGTCACTTGAATCTAACCTAGATCTAGGTTAGAACCATCCTATAAGACATTGAAAGTGTGAAGAATGGGTTTGGAAAAGCCCCATTTGAATCCCCAAAGAATGGAGGAAGTTGGGAAGTAACAGCAGTTTTTCCGCCAAGACCGGTGGGCCATCTGGCCCGCCTGTGGGCACCCACCTGAGAGGGCAGGGCCTTCGGGCACAACCGGCGGGCCAGATCGGTGGGCTAACAGGCGGGCCACCTTGCCCGTCGGTCTTAGCAGACCCCCTGGCCCAACCGATAGGCCAACCGATGGGCCAATCGGTGGGCCAGCCTACCCACCGGTCCAGACCGGTGGGCCAACCGGTGGGCCAGACAGGTGGGCTGTCTGACCCACCTGTGGGGCCCCGAATATGATTTTTACGTCCGATTGGACCCAAATCGGACGTGCGACCTTCTTTTAACGTTCTAAACATGATTTTATCATCGGATCTCGTTAATTTTGATCCTAAGATGTTGAAATACTAACCCCACTCACTCATGTTAGGTTCACCAAATCCTACGCTTCTCGCACCGGATCTCACCTGTACCGAACGGGAATCCTTGTACACTACAGGTAAGTGGGGAGAGGACGTTTGGCCTTGTTTCAAGGAATTGTTTGGTATTCATTTAATTGTATCTAGTCTAGTCATGTCATCATGAAAATGCTATGTAGATTAGTCATCCTCACATTGTTATGCATGTGTGCTATGTTTACTTTCTAAATGCCAAGTGATAAGATGCTTATGTGATGAATGTTGACATTATTGTGCATAATGCATTAATAGACTAGATGTCGTAGTTGGCTTGGAAACGAGTGCATTAGTGGCTCGTGATATGGGACACGGTGGCACTATGCAATCGTACTATTGTCATATAGGAGCATGTGGTTTAGGATCTTCACCATCCCGTGCTACGATCCTTCCCAACAGGGGTTAAGGTGTTGGGTTACCATTTGGGGGGAAGCAGTGGTCGCGGTTGTCGGGTCACTATGGCAATTAGACATAACGCCCAGTGGGTTATTAGGACAGTCGGTAACCCCGGTGGTATATTCAAGAGGGCCAATCGTATTGCTCTTAAATTGCTGGAGTCAGCACCTTTAATTTTAGTCATTTACTTTTTTGTTGAGAGCCGATGGTCGGCATTGTTTTTACTTTTCGAGTACTCATGGTGGGTCTTCTCCGACAGCCCTATGGGTGTATCGCGGGATGGAGTTTGCGGCTCGTACCCAGAGTATACGCGCACTGTGGCTGTAGTAGCACTATACCAAAGACTTAGTAATGTTGCTTAGGTGGATGTGATTTAAAATGTATTGCATAGCATGTAGTGCATATGATTGTGATTGTTGTGTGGACTGTTGTGTGGTCCATCTTCCACTTACTGAGCTAGTGAGCTCATCCCACATGTGCACCTCTTTTTAGATGATTTTACAGGTCATCCATCTGAAGAGCACGGGTTGAGTCCCACGGTTGAGTTCCCTGAAGAGGACTGGTGGGCCCCTGAGGAGTTAGAGCATGGCACTGATTGCCCGTGCAAGAGTTATGCTGCGGGACCGCAGTTCTGATGCTGAGCTGAGCTCCACTTTTGAGGCTGGGCTGAGCTCTACCATGTGATGCCGAGCTGGGCTCAACCCTTGATGCCGAACTGAGCTCTAGCCTTTGATACTGAGCCGAGCTGTATACTCTGATTTTTTATGGTTTCTTTTATGTACTTGATATGTGAATTGTACTTTTATTGTGTAAATATCATGCCTTCGGGCCCACATGTATATAACTATTGTATCACAATTCGGGTATCAAGTATTATGGAAATATTCATAGGTAAACCTAGTCTTCTGCTGATCTGATAAGTTTTTATTAGTTGTGTGTATGCTATGGTGGAATACAGTATCAGATGATCCTGGCAGGTTTGGGTTAACCGGTGTTAACCCAGTCACTGGCCCGGTTTGGTGTGAACGGGGTGTGACAACGGTGGTATCAGAGCGTGATGCTCTGCTCCACTCACAACATACCATTAGAATCCCATAGAATCTATAATAGGAAAATGGGATTGGGTTAATGTAAAAGCTTTAAGGAGTTAAAAGCCAAATAAAGAAAGTATAAAAAGGGTTGCATTTAGGTATTGCATTCATGGCATGCGTGAGTGTAGATAAAAGGTAATTAAGTTGGTGTTATAACCTATCGCGTACTAGTTTGACGAAATTTCGGTAGCATAACGGTGTAAAATGGGATTTCCAAAAATTTACACACAAACATCTGATAAACAACAGATATATAATATAACAATGATAAAAAAGTAACAATAAACGTCACAACCAAACTACACAAGAATTCAACAAATAAATGCATCACAAACCACTATCAAAACATATTATCCCACAAATAATTCCAGTTACAGTGCAAATACAAGGAATGAGAAAAGAAATGAAATATACAACAAGGTCCAATAAAAAAAAAGGAAATAGATAAGAAGCTAGTGTGGGCGAGCTAAGCCCTCACTGATCATCATCGTCGTCATCTATGATCACTACGTTCGCCGGAGGTCTAAAGTTGACGTCGAGGCGATGGTCGTAGTAGTCAAACCTCATGTTCACCAGCCGCACCTCCCTCCATAGTCTGCCAAAATCTACTGACATGGCGTTGGCCGTGGTGCTCAAGTCCTGGCTCAGTTGGAGAAAGGAGTTCTCCAAAGTAGCCTGCCTCTCCAGGATGCATTCCTCCCTGGAAGCACTCTCGTCCAGCCTTCTCAGTAGCTGAACTTGGCCATCCTGCAAGGCCCGTATGGTGGATATCATGCCCTCAAAATTGTATGCACCACTCTCAGGGGGTGGGGCTCTATGCTGTGCGGCTGCAGCTATGGAGGAACTAGGGTCGGGACCTCTTGACTCCTGAGGCACCTCCTCAGGGATGTCATCACCCACCAGATCATCCTCCTCATCCTGAGGAACATAGTTCTCATCCTCCCCGCTGGACTCCTCCCCCATGTGGACATCCTCCATAGGGGTAGCCCTCCTATCCCTACCTCTCTGAGCTCCTGCTCTCGGAGGTGTATCCATAAGGGTATGGAGACCCATCCTCAAAAGGTTACCCCTGTCAAACCTATCCGCCGGAGTCTTCCCCTCCTCGCCGCTCAGGTCCACCCCGAAGAACTCGAAGATCCTAGTGAGGATCCTGCCATAGGGGAATCCTCCATCCTTAGGGTGGGAAGTATGGTGCTCCATCGTCTTGAGGATGATGTAGGGCAGGCACAAGTGCTCGACACCTCCCTCTACGACCGTGTATATGCAGAAAGTGATGAAGGTCGCCATGAAACCCACCTAGTTCCGATGACCTCCTCTGGGGGGCAGGTTAAACTGGACCAAACGGGCAAACACGCGAACCTCAGGATAGAAGGATGTCTCGGACTCCGGACTGGCACTACTGCCGCAGATGGTCTCGTAGATGTAGTCCGACGTCTCCAAACTCATGAATGGTTCCAGGGGCTTACTCCTGGGAGGACTGTAGTAACTGTGGCCGGCTACCGATATGCCCAAGATGCTGGCCAAGGTATCCACGGTCAGCTGGATGTCTACCCCCTTCACCAAGCTGACTATGGTGTACTCCCCGTACTGATAAGAAACCTCCAAGTTGCAGTAGAACCAGCAAACTAGCTGCTCGTAGCATGGACGGTCTATGTGGAGGATAGACTCCCAGCCTAGTGCTGAGAACCTCTCCTGAAGCCGAGCCTTGTGGAAGTCGTCGACTACCACGGTCTTCTCCATCATCACCGACCTCTTCAAGAAAGCCGTCCAGTTGGCTACTGCCTCTGCACTATGGAAGAGCTCCTCATCATAGTCCGAAGGGTCAAACCGGGCAGGTCCGGGTCTCCTTGTGCGGGGGGCTAGAGAGCTGGTTCCCGCACTCTTCCGCTTAGAAGCGGTAGTCTTACGTCACGCGCGAGAAGATGAGGGTCCCTTACCGGTGCGAGATGACATCCTGGCAAGAAAAGAGGAAAGCAGGGTGAGTAAGGAAAGGAAAAAAAATGACAGCAGTAAGGGGGAGCCCCAAAACTCAAATTTCTCGCAAAATAGAAAAGGCGACAAGCTAGGAATGATAGGGAGCCTATGGACAAGATGCACGGTAAGTGACAAAGCGGAGTCATGATAAAACAACAAAATGGTAGAAAGGGGCATATGTAACATGAGAGGATTCAATTTCAATGCGCAAGTTCATTCACAATGGAGTAAAACTTAAAACTATGGGTATAAGACGGAAATGCTATGGTAGCGAGATCATGAACATGCAAAAAACATACTCTAATTGACTATGGAGGTCCACAAATACCAAGTATGTGAAGGAGAAAAATCAAGGAAACCTAACACAAAAGAGGGGTTTTCATGGGAAGACATGGGGATTCCAAGCATAAGGGACATTTCATGAATTCTATAGCATATTAAGCACAAATCAAGTGTAATGCATCACAAATGAATCATAAATTGGAGAAAAAGAGCGAGAATTGAAGAAATCCCCAATTTGAGAAAACTAGGGCACGATTTGGGGTTTTTCTCAAAATGGGAAGATAAATCCTAATAAACTAGGAATGACCACAAGAAGAACATCACAATCACATGGCAACACTATTCTATGGAAAGAAATATGAAAAAAAGAACCTAGATTAAAGTCTACACATGGATTCTACCCCCAAAATTACAAATTCTGAGAAAAAGGGAAGAGAACTTACTTGGAAGTGGGAGATTTGAATCTTCTCAAAAAGCGCCGAGTGGATGAGTGGAGTCGCGAGTGGAATCACCACAGAGCCCTTCAAAATTGCCTGGAAGAGATAGAGAGAGAGAGAGAGGAGAATGGAAGGAAATAGGACAGAACAGGGCTTAATGCCCTGTTCACGGTTTTTACTTGGCCAGGACCGACGGGCCCTTGCCCGCCGGTGCAGCCCACCGGTTGAGGAAAATATGGAAAAATGAGAAATTTTGGTTTTTGTGTTAATTATTTATTTAATATTATTAATATAATAATTGGGATTATTGCTATTACTCTTAAAATTTCGTGTTATAGTCAAGTAGGACCATTGACATACTTATCGGAGCACCGGCCTTGTATCTTGGAATTAAGTTGCGGTTAATTGCAGACTATCACACACTACAATACCCTATGTGATGGCATATAATTGTGTGCCAAAATCAATTCTACGGTGTTTAACCAATATGGTGTGTGATATGTTCCAGGTACAGGGATACGATGGTGCGTACTAGATCCGGTAGCAATGCCCGAGGTACCTCGTGTGGTCCTCGTCCGGTCGGTCGACCAACGAATCCCGGGGGGTCCCACTCCATGGGGCAATCCTCACCTCCACCACCTTCAGAGACCCTTGGTCAGGGTGGGGCACATGGGGACCCACCTATGACTACACTCCCGGACCCTCCACCGGTTATTACTCCGGGAGATGTTGCTACCATAATTCAGCAGTCACAACAGGCTTTTCAGCAACAAATGCTTCAACGACAACAAGCATTTATGACTGCTATTCAGCAACAATTGGACCTTTCTCAATCGGGTCATCCTCCCCAGATACTTACTCCACAGGACCCGCCTGTAGGGTCAGGAACGGGACCACAAGTGGGAGGTACACCTTCAATCCCACCATTCAGTGTTCCTCAGTATGGGGTGCCTCCCCCATACTCTTACTATCCGGATTATGCTCCTAACTTCCCACCGACGAATAATATGTCAAAGATAGTGGAGTCATTCAAGAGGAACTTACCACCTGTATTCTCTAAGGTGGGGAGTGATCCTCTGGAACCGGACCAATGGATCCAGGAACTAGAGAAAATATTTGAGGTAATTGAGTGCACAGACGCACAGAAACTCATTTGTGCGGGGTTGCAACTCAAGAAGGAGGCCAACTCGTGGTGGTAAGCTTCTAAGCCCATATTGTTGGCTGCCCATCCAGAACCCACCTAGGAACAGTTCAAGGAGTTGTTCTTGGACAATCATTACCCGTGCAGCTTCAGAGACCGCAAAGAGACTAAGTTTATGGCTTTAACTCAAGGAGGTAAGACTGTCCTTGAGTACCAACAACAATTTGAGAGCTTGTTCCATTTTGCCCCAAGGCATATGAGGACGACTGAAGAGAAGGCTGCGAGGTTCCTAAAAGGCCTAAAAGCATCCATTGGGTCTATACTTGAGATCTTGGATTTGACTGACTATGGCCAGATTGTGTAGAAGGCCAAGACCATGGAGGATAAGCAAAAGGGAGAACAGTCCCTCACCCCTGGACTGTGGAAGAGAACGAACCTATTTCCGGATATGGGAAACTCCTCCAAGGCATACCGCGGATCGTACAGTTCTGGGCCTATGTATAGGCAGCCCTATAGGCCATCTGGCTACCCTCATTGACCAGCTGGTGGTTCGGGCTCCACATCTTTTTGCCCGACCACTAGTGCGGCAACTATAGCTCTAAGGCCACCCCGACCTCCATCTGCAACGGGTCAAGTGCAGAGGGGCCCCGCCCCAGTTCCGACATCTCAGATTTGTTGCTTTAACTACCATTCATATGGGCATTATGCAAAGACTGTCGGGTCAAACCAGCCTTACCCTCCAGTCAGCCCTCGGCGTACCGACCTCCCTTAACTCGGGGAAGTCAACCGCAGGGAAGGATGTATGCTCTATCAGCTGAGGAAGCTGAGGCCAGTACAGAAGTAGTAGTAGGTACATTTTAAATTAAGAATTTCCTTATGTTAAATATTGATGACCTGCTGAAATTAAATGCATTGTTACACTAGGTGTCCTACCCATATCAGGCATACCAGCCTATGTTTTATTCGATTCAGGAGCTACTCATTCATTTGCATCTAATAGATTTGCAGAGAAACTTGTGATGCCACCCAGGATCCTAGATCACGGAATGATTGTTAGTATGCCTGCTGGTAAAGTTACACAGTTGAAGGAGGTGTATGGGCCGTGCCCAGTGGAAATTAGTGGGAAGAACTTTGATGCACAACTCATTAAGTTTAATATGCAGAATTTTGATGTTATATTGGGTATGGATTGGTTATCGGCTCATCGAGCTAATGTGATGTGTGCTGAGAAGCTGATTAGGGTGACAGATGACGAAGGGAGAGAATTGGTATACCGAGCAGATAAAACGAAACGGGTGAGGAAGGTCCTTGTCTCCGCCCTTTAAGCGGTAAAATTGTTGGAAGGTGGATGTCAGGGTTACTTAGCATCGGTACTTGATGTTGATGCAAGGATTACACCTCTAGAAGAGGTAAAGGTGGTTAAAGAGTTTCCCGACGTTTTTCCAGATGATCTGATGCATTTACCACCTGATAGTTGGAGTTTGCCATAGATTTGACTCCTGGAGCAGCTCCAGTATCTAAGGCTCCATACAGAATGACACCAACTGAATTGAAGGAGTTGCAGATGCAGTTGCAGGAATTATTGGAAAAGGGGTTTATTCGCCCAAGTGTTTCACCTTGGGGTACCCCAGTGTTGTTTGTCAAGAAGAAAGATGGCAGCTTGTGTATGTGCATCGTTTATCGGGAATTAAATAAGCTAACCATTAAGAACCGGTATCCATTGCCACGCATTGATGATTTATTTGACCAATTGCAGGGAGCCAGGGTATTTTCAAAGATAGACCTTCGATCAGGCTATTATCAGCTCAAGATAAAGAGCAGCGATATACCCAAGACAGCATTTAGGGCTCGGTATGGTCACTATGAGTTCCTAGTATTATCTTT
Source organism: Macadamia integrifolia (assembly GCF_013358625.1). Taxonomy (NCBI): domain Eukaryota; kingdom Viridiplantae; phylum Streptophyta; class Magnoliopsida; order Proteales; family Proteaceae; genus Macadamia; species Macadamia integrifolia. The sequence continues at coordinate 12,234,889 of NC_056570.1, forward strand.
TGGGTTGACCAATGCACCTGTAGCATTCATGGATTTAATGAATCGAGTATTTCATGAAGTACTCGATAAGTGGGTAATTATTTTTATTGATGACATCTTGATCTACTCCAAGACAGAAGAGGAGCACACTCAACACTTGAGAATGGTGTTACAGAGGTTGAGAGAACAACAGTTGTTTGCCAAGTACAGCAAGTGTGAATTCTGGCTTGAACAAGTTGGATTCCTGGGGCACGTAGTGTCTAAGGCCGGAATCGAAGTAGAACCTGATAAGGTGAAAGCAGTAGTAGAATGGGAAAGCCCCAAGAATGTCACTGAAATTAGAAGCTTCTTGGGTTTGGCTGGATACTACTGGTGTTTCATTGAGAATTTCACCCGAATCTCAGCACCAATGACTAAATTAACCAAAAAGGATGTGAAATTTGACTGGGCAGAGGAATGTGAGAAGAGTTTTCAGGAATTGAAGAAGAGGTTGGTGTCAGCCCCTGTGTTGACCATCCCTGAAGGCACAGGTGGAATGACAGTCTACAATGATGCTTCCAAAGTTGGTTTGGGTTGCGTTCTCATGCAACGCGGCAAGGTAATAGCGTATGCATCCCGACAACTAAAGGAGTATGAGAAGAACTACCCCACTCATGACTTACAACTAGCCGCAGTCATTTTTGCCCTTAAGATATGGCGACATTATTTGTATGGGAGAAGTGTGAGATATACAGTGATCACAAAAGCCTGAAGTACTTCTTCACCCAGAAGGATTTGAACATGAGACAGAGGAGATGGCTTTGAGCTCATGAAGGATTATGACTGCGACATTCAGTATCATCCCGGCAAGGCAAATGTAGTGGCAGATGCGTTGAGTCAGAAGGCACAGACTGTGTCACTCTCATGCTTAGGAGTCAGCCCACCACTCGTGCAAGAGGCAATGCTAATGGATAAAGCCCTCTTATATGAAGGAGCAACCTTAGAATTGGAATGTCAACCAGAAAACCTTAAATGGTTGACTGTATCCTTGACGGCTCTACAAGTGCATTCGGCTATTAGGCAAGAGGTAATACTAAAACAACCTTTGGATCCTGAATTGCAGCAGATCAGAGTTAAGGTTCAAGATCAAACAATAAACGACCCAGATTTTGTTTTAGCCAGTGATGGGGCATTGATGTTTCGAGGCAGATTGTGTGTACCCAATGATTTGGATATACAAGACAAGATAGTGCGAGAAGCACATAGCTCCGAGTACTCACTTCACCCAGGAAGTACCAAGATGTACAAAGACCTCAAACAAAATTACTGGTGGCCAAGCATGAAGGTCACAATAGCTCTGTATGTGGTGACTTGTCTCACATGCCAGAAAGTAAAAGCTGTGAGGCATCAACCTTATGGTACTCTTCAGCCACTCCCAGTACCAGAATGGAAGTGGGAGAGGATTACAATGGACTTCATCACCGGACTACCATGTACATCTAAGGGAATGGACGTGATATGGGTGATCGTTGATTGGCTTACCAAGACTGCTCATTTCATTCCCATCAAGACCAAGTTCTCTATGGCCAAACTAGCACAACTTTACATGGACAACATAGTACACTTACATGGAGTGCCAGTGAGCATTGTATCAGATAGGGACCCAAGGTTCACTTCCAGATTTTGGAAAAGCTTACAGCGTGCCTTGGGATCACAATTGAATTTTAGTACTGCCTTCCACCCACAGACGGATGGTCAGTCAGAGCGAACCATATAGATATTAGAGGACATGCTTAGGGCATGTACAATGGAGATGAGTGGAAGTTGGGAAGAATATATACCTCTTATGAAGTTTTCCTATAACAATAGTTACCAAGCTACAATTGGGATTGCTCCGTATGAGGCATTATATGGCAGGAAGTGCAGAACTCCTTTGTATTGGGATGAGGTAGGTGAACGTCGAATGTTAGGACCTGAGATGATACAGATGACTTGTGACAAGGTCAACGTTATTCGAGAACAGATTAAAGCAGCCCAGTCCCGTCAAAAGAGCTATACGGACACCCGCAGAAAAGACATCAAATTTCAGCCAGGAGAAAAGGTATTTCTCAAGATCTCCCCTACTAAAGGGTTACAAAGGTTTCACAGAAAGGGGAAGTTGAGCCCAAGATACATTGGACCATTTGAGATCTTAGCCCGGGATGGCTCAGTAGCCTACATGCTTGCTCTGCCACCTTCACTTGGGGATGTTCATAATGTATTCCATGTATCCATGCTGAAGCGATACGTTCATGATCCCTCTCATGTATTACCCGTGGAGCCAGAATACCTTGAAGCTGACATGACCTATACAGAGCAGCCAGCTGAAATTTTGGACCGAAAGGTGAAGACCCTTCGCAACCGCTCCATTTCCTATGTAAAGGTGCGATGGGCTAATCATTCACTTGAGGAAGCGTCTTGGGAGAAAGAGGATGAAATGCAAGCCAAGTACCCTCATCTTTTTGATCAACCAGGTACGTAATTTCGAGGATGAAATTTTTCAAAAGGGGCGGTAAATGTAATACCCTACTTCTTAAACCCGGTCTGATTACACGGTTGACCCGATTTAACTATGCAGGACCCGAACCAGAGAGAGTTAGAGCGGGCTCCTTATGGACTATGATGGCAAGGGTGACCTTAAACACCGGCTGGCCCGACAAGTCCGAGCCAGTGCCAGAAGAGACGGGAATACCTAAGCCGTGTGCATGCACCTATCATAAGGCCATGTACGGATAAAGCAGGTATGTAGCCGTATATTAAGGTGCATACGTATATTACATCGTATGCCAAGGGTGGGGTTCGCGCCGAGGCTCGAACTCTGTAAAAAATTCTAAGTTTTGGCCCTCAGGTGGGCGGACAGGTGGGCACACCCACCCACCTGAGTGACCCATCCATGTGAACTATTTAGTTATTTAAGAAGTATATATATAGCATTTATGATTTTCTTTTCTTTTTCATTTATGACACTCGTACGTAGGTGAGGATAGTAAAGAGGAGAGAGAAAGGAAAGGAAAGAAGAAGAGAAGAGAAGGAAGAGGAAGAAGAGAGGGATTTCAGCGGCGCCGAGGCTTGATCTCCCCATTCCGGCGCCGGAAGAGTGATCTTCAACACTAGATCTACATTTAGAGGTAAGCAAAGTTGGGTTCCTTAAACATTCACCATACCCAAGCATAAACCCTTGATTTGAGTAGGGTTTCTTGAGATCTTGTAAATCCCCTTTGAAATGATGAATCTAAGGTTTAATAGATGATTTATGTGTTGATCTTGAAGGATTTGAAGAAGTATTTACAAGGTGGGAGAAGCATTGTGGGTTTGAAGTGATTTTGAGGGTTTGAAGGTGTTCTTGAGCAAAGAAGGTAAGATGGCTTCCCATCACTTGAATCTAACCTAGATCTAGGTTAGAACCATCCTATAAGACATTGAAAGTGTGAAGAATGGGTTTGGAAAAGCCCCATTTGAATCCCCAAAGAATGGAGGAAGTTGGGAAGAAACAGCAGTTTTCCCGCCAAGACCGATGGGCCATCTGGCCCGCCTGTGGGCACCCGCCTGAGAGGGCAAGGCCTTCGGGCACAACCGGTGGGCCAGACCGGTGGGCTAACCGGTGGGCCACCTTGCCCGTCGGTCTTAGCAGACCCCCTGGCCCAACCGGCAGGCCAACCGATGGGCCAGCCTACCCGTCGGTCCAGACTGGAGGGACAACCGGTGGGCCAGACAGGTGGGCTGTCTGACCCACCTGTGGGGCCCCGAATGTGATTTTTACGTCCGATTGGACCCAAATCGGATGTGCAACCTTATTTTAACGTTCTAAACATGATTTTATCATCGGATCTCATTAATTTTGATCCTAAGATGGTGAAATACTAACCCTGCTCACTCATGTTAGGTTCATCAAATCCTACGCTTCTCGCACTGGATCTCACCCGTACCGAACGGGAATCCTTGTACACTATAGGTAAGTGGGGAGAGGACGTTTGGCCTTGTTTCAAGGCATTGTTTGGCATTCATTTAATTGTATCTAGTCTAGTCATGCCATCATGAAAATGCTATGTAGATTAGTCATCCTCACATTGTTATGCATGTGTGCTATGTTTACTTTCTAAATGCCAAGTGATAAGATGCTTATGTGATGAATGTTGACATTATTGTGCATAATGCATTAATAGACTAGATGCCGTAGTCGGCTTGGAAACGAGTGCATTGGTGGCCCGTGGTATAGGATGCGGTGGCACTATGCAATCGTACTATTGTCATATAGGAGCTTGCGGTTTAGGATTTTCACCATCCCGTGCTACGACCCTTCCCAACAGGGGTTAAGGTGTTGGGTTACCATTTGGGGGGAAGCAGTGGTCGTGGTTGTCGGGTCACTGTGGCAGTTAGACATAACGCCCGGTGGGTCATTAGGACAGTCAGCAACCCTGGTGGTATATTCAAGGGGGCCAATCGTACTGCTTTTAAATTGCTGGAGTCAGCACCTTTAATTTCAGTCATTTACTTTTCTGTTGAGAGCCGGTGGTCGGCATTGTTTTTACTTTTCGAGTACTCACGGTGGGCCTTCTTCGACAGCCCTATGGGTGTATCGCGGGATGGAGTTCGCGGCTCGTACCCGGAGTATACGCGCACTGTGGCTATAGTAGCACTATACCAAAGGCTTAGTAATGTTGCTTAGGTGGATGTGATTTAAAATGTATTGCGTAGCATGTAGTGCATATGATTGTGATTGTTGTGTGGACTGTTGTGTGGTCCATCTTTCCACTTACTGAGCTAGTGAGCTCATCCCACGTGTGCACCTCTTTTTAAATGATTTTATAGGTCATCCATCTGAAGAGCACGGGTCGGGTCCCACAGTTAAGTTCCTTGAAGAGGACTGGTGGGCCCCTGAGGAGTTAGAGCACGACACTGATTGCCCATGCGAGAGTTGTGCTGCGGGACCACAATTCTGATGCCGAGCTGAGCTCCACTTTTGAGGCTGGGCTGAGCTCTACCATGTGATGCCGAGCTGGGCTCAACCCTTGATGCCGAGCTGAGCTCTAGCCTTTGATACCGAGCCGAGCTGTATACTCTGATTTTTTATGGTTTCCTTTATGTACTTGATATGTGAATTGTACTTTTATTGTGTAAATATCATGCCTTCGGGCCCATATATATATAACTATTGTATCACAATTCGGGTATCAAGTATTATGGGAATATTCACAGGTAAACCTAGTCTTCCGCTGATCTGGTAAGTTTTTATTAGTTTTGTGTATGCTGTGGAGGAATACAGTATCAGATGATCCAGGCAGGTTTGGGTTAACCGATGTTAACCCGATCACTGGCCTGGTTCGGTGTGAACGGGGTGTGACACATCTAGTCTTCTCAGAAGATGATCTTGCCCATCTTTCAAGGCCCTCATAGTAGCCATCATACTCTCAAAGTCAAAAGCACCACTCTCAGGTGGTGGGGCTCTATGCTGTGGGCTTGCAGCCCTCGCAAATTCAAGATCAGCGTCTCTTGAATCAAGAGGTTCCTCATTGAGGATATCCTCGTCCAGAAAGTCCTCTTCCTCGAACTGAGGAACATAATCCTCATCCTCCTCACTAATTTCCTCCTCCATGGAAACATCCTCCCTTTGCGCATTCCTCCTGTCCCTGCCTCTTTGAGCTCCTGCTCTCTGAGGTACATCCATAAGAGCTTAGAGACCCATCCTCAGTAGGTTTCCCCTGTCAAATTTGTCCGCTAGAGTCTTTCCCTCCTCACCACTCAGATCCACCCCAAAGAACTCAAAGATCCTGGTGAGGATCCTGCCATATGGGAAACCTTCGTCCTCGGGGTGTGAGGTATGATGCTCCATAGTCTTAAGTATGATGTAGGGCAAGCATAAGTGCTCAGCACCTCCCTCCAAGGCCTTATAGATGCAGAAGGCTATGTAGGCTGCCATGAAGCCTACTTGGTTCCGGTGACCTCCTCTGGGGAGTAAATTAAACTGAACCAAGCGAGCAAATACACGAATCTCTGGGTAAAATGTCGTCTTGGAATCCGGACGCTCCTTACTGCCACAACTGGTCTCATAAATGTGGTCTTGCGTCTTCGAACTTAAGGATGGGCCCATGGGCTTACTCCTTGGGGGACTGTAGAATTGCTGCCCAATTGACGATATGTCTAAAATACTAGCAAGGGTGTCCACAGTCAAGTGAATGTTCACCCCTTCACCATGCTAGTGATTGAATACTCCCCATACTGGTAAGAGGCCTCCAAATTGCAGTAGAATCTTCGAACCAATTGTTCATATCATGGACAATCTATGTTAAGGATGGACTGCCAACCTAGTGCAGTAAATCTCTCATAAAGTTGAACCTTGTGGAAATCACTGATTACCACGGTCTTCTCCATCATCACAGACCTCTTTAGAAAGGCCTGCCAGTTGGTTGCCGCCTCCAAACTTCGGAAGAGTCCCTTATCATAGTCTAAAGGATCGATGGGGGCATGTCCTTGTTGCCTTGTGCGAAGGGCTGGGGAACTAGTCCCTGCACTCTTCCGCTTAGAAGTTGTAACCCTACGTCGAGTGGAAGAGGATGCGGGTTCCTTGCCCTTGCGAGAAGACATCCTAGTAAGGAAAGAGATGAAATAATGATAAGTAAGGATGAAGAATAACAGAGGAAACAAATAGATGGGTGAGCAAGCACATGTAAATGCCCCTAAATACATAATGTGGATTATGATAGAAAGAGAAGTGGATAAATCATGGAGAAATGATGAGGGAGGAAGCCCCCAAAACATGATATCCACTAGCACATTGCAAAATAGAAACGTAACAAAGGTGCATAAAGCACGGCAAGTGAGAAATGATGGAAAACCCCAAATCTCAATGTGCAATTTCAATCTAAGAAAATGAAAAGTCCCATAATAGTGTAAAGCTTGAAGCTTACATGTCTATGAAGGAAATGCCTATCATTATACAATCAAGTTAATGCAAAGAAATTTTCTGACATTGAGGTGCGAGGAATGAAAGAGATTTAAGTTGTCCACAAGTATGAAATGATGTGAAGAGAATCATAGAAAACCAGAATTATTTTTCAAAGAAACCCAACACGAAAGAGATGGGTTTGCATGGAAAAGAGATGGATTTTCATGAGAAAGAGATGGGATTGCAAGCATATACAAGTTTTTATGATCTCTCCCACATTGTAAATGCAAATCAAGGATAAGAAATTTCATTTGAGTTGTTAGTTGGGGAGAAAAGGGTAGAGATAGAAGAAAACCCCAAATTAGAGAAATTAGGGCATGGTTTGGGATTTTCTCTCATGGATTGGGTAGTAGAGCCCAAAACTACGAATGAATCACAAAGAAAGTATCATATTCTTATGGAATGATTGTTCTATGAAGGAAACATGAAAGAGATCAAGTTTTTGGGAGCAGAAATGGATTCAACCTCTAAAATGCATGTTCCAAGAAGAGAAATGGAGAAGAAACTTACCTGAGAGTGAAAGGAGCTTGGATCTTCCAAAAATTTGGGAATTATTGAGTGAAATCGCGAGTGGACGCGCCAAGAACCTCCCAAAAATCGTACCAAATAGGCCAAGAGAAGGAATAGAAGAAAAAGGGAGAAAATAGGGGCTTAAAAGCCCTGTTCGTCTTTCGCCTGGGGTAGGACCGGCGGGCCGACCCGAGCTACCCGCCGGTGGGTAGCCTGCCAGTGGACAGCCCACCGATTGGGAGAAAAACACAAAAAAAAAAAGAAAAAAGTGGGGGGTATTATATATATGTATGATGTTGATGTGAAAAAAAAATCGAGTGGGACCATTGTCCTACTTGTCGATGCACTAGCACCACATTTTCGGTATTTAGTTGTGGCTAGTTGTAAGACATCATACACTATAATACCCTGTGTGTTGGCATATGATTATGTGCCGATATAAATTCTAAGATACTTAACCAATGTTTGTGTATGGTATGTTCCAGGTGCAAGGACACGATGGTACGTACTAGATCCGGTAGCAATGCACGAGGTACCTCACGTGGTCCTCGTTCAGTCGGTCGACCACCAAATCCTAGAAGGTCCCGCTTTGTGGGGCAAACCCCACTCCCACAACCTCAAGAAACCTTTGGTCAGGGTGTGGCACAAGGGGACCCACCTGTGACTACCCTTCTGGATCCTCCACCAGTTATCACTCCGGGTGATGTTACAACCATAATCCAGCAGTCACAACAAGCCTTCCAGCAACAAAAATGCTTCAGTAGCAGCAGACATTTATGGCTGCTATACAGCAACAGTTAGACCTTCCTCAACCCAATCAACATCCCCGGATAATCACTCCACAAGACCCACTTGTGGGGTCTGATATGGGGCCACAAGCTGGAGGTACACCCCTAATTCCACCGCTCAACATTCCTCCTTATATGGTGCCCCCTCCATACCCTTACTATACGGTGTATGCACCCAATTACCTGCCGACGAATAATACGTCAAGGGTAGTGGAATCTTTCAAGAGGAATTTGCCACTTGTATTCTCTAAGGTGGGAAGTGATCCTCTAGAGCCGGACTAGTGGATCCAAGAGCTAGAAAAGATATTTGAGGTAATTGAGTGCACTGAGGCACAAAAGCTTATTTGTGCGGGGCTACAACTCAAGAATGAAGCCAACTCTTGGTGGCACGCCTCTAAGCCTATATTGTTGGCCGCACATCTGGAACCCACATGGGAGCAGTTCAAGGAGTTATTTTTGGCCAACCATTACCCTCGTAGCTTCAGAGACCGTAAAGAGACGGAATTCATGGCCTTAACTCAAGGGAATAAGACTATCCTTGAGTATCAGCAGCAGTTTGAAAGCTTGTTCCATTTTGCCCCTAGGCATATGAGGTCAGCTGAAGAAAAGGCTACAAGATTTATGAAGGGATTAAAGGCATCTATTAGGTCGGTGCTCGAGGTCCTAGATTTGACAGATTATGGCCAGATTGTGCAAAAGGCTAAGACCATGGAAGATAAGCAGAAGGGAGAACATTCCCTCACACTTAGGTTGTGGAAGAGGACTAATCCATTTCTGGACATGGGCAACTCATCCAAGGTATACCGTGGGTCATATAGTTCTGGGCCTACATATAGATAGCCTTATAGGCCATCTGGCTACCTTCCTCGACCAGCTAGTGGTTCGGGCTCTACATCTTTTCGCCCAAACACTAGTACGGTGCCTACAGTCACAAGGCCACCTCGACCTCCATCTACAGCAAGTTAGGTACAAAGGGGCCCCGCCCCAGTTTCGATGTCACAGATCCGTTGTTTTAATTACCACTCCTATGGGCATTATGCTAAAGACTGTCGGGTCAGACCAGTCTTACCCTCCAGTCAGCCCTCTGCGTACAGATCTCCCTTAACTCAGGGGAATCAACCATAAGGAAGAATGTATGCCCTATCAGCTGAGGAAGCTGAGGTCAGCACGTAAGTGGTAGCAAGTACATTTTAATTTAAGATTTTCCTTGTGTTAAATATTGATGACCTGTTGTACTTATATGCATTGTTGCACTAGGTGTTCTACCTATATCGGGCGTACCAGCCTATGTCTTGTTTGATTTAGGAGCTACACATTCATTCATATCTAAGAGATTTGCTGAAAAACTTAGTATGTCACCCAGGACACTAGATCATGGGATGGTTGTTAGTATGCCTACTGGTAAAGTTACACAGTTGAAGGAGGTGTATAGGCCGTGCCCAGTGGAAATCAGTGGGAAGGAATTGGATGCACAACTCATTAAATTCAACATGCAGAATTTTGATGTTATACTGGGCATAGATTGGGTGTCGGCCCATCAAGCTAATGTGATGTGTGCTGAAAAATTAATTAGGGTGATAGATGATGAAGGAAAAGAATTGGTATAACAAGCAGATAAAATGAAACGGGCTAGAAAGGTCCTCGTCTCCGTTCTTCAAGCGGTAAAGTTGTTGGAAAATAGATGTCAAGGTTACTTAGCATCGGTACTTGATGTTGATGCAAATGTTACACATCTACAAAAGGTGAAGGTGGTTAAAGAATTTCCCGACGTCTTTCCAGATGATCTGATGCATCTACCGCCTGATAGAGAGTTGGAATTTGCCATAGACTTGATTCCTGGAGCAACTCTAGTGTCTAAAGCTCCATACAGGATGGAACCAGCTGAATTGAAGGAGTTACAGATGCAGTTGCAAGAATTATTGGAGAAGGGATTTATTCACCCAAGTGTTTCACCTTGGGGTGCCCCAGTATTGTTTGTCAAGAAGAAGGATGGCAGCTTGCGTATGTGCATCGATTACCAGGAATTGAATAAGCTAACCATTAAGAACCAGTATCCATTGCCACGCATTGATGATTTGTTTGACCAACTACAAGGTGCAAGGGTATTTTTGAAGATAGACATTAGATCAGGCTATTATCAACTCAAGATAAAGAGCGACGACATACCCAAGACAGCGTTCAGGACTCGGTATGGTCACTATGAGTTCCTAGTGTTATCTTTTAGGTTAACCAATGCACCGGCAGCATTCATGGATTTAATGAATCGAGTATTTCACGATGTCCTCGATAAATGGGTAATTATTTTTATTGATGAAATCTTGGTCTACTCTAAGATAGAAGATGAGCACACTCAACACTTAAGGATGGTGTTACAAAGGTTGAGAGAACAACAATTGTTTGCCAAATACAGTAAATGTGAATTTTGGCTTGAACAAGTTGGATTCCTGGGACATGTAGTGTCTAAGGCTAGAATTGAGGTGGATCCTGACAAGGTGAAAGCACTAGTAGAGTGGGAAAGCCCTAAGAACGTTACTGAAATTAGAAGTTTCTTGGGTTTGGCTGAATACTACCGGTGCTTCATTGAGAATTTTGCTCGGATCTCAGCACTAATGACTAAGTTAACCAAAAAGGGTGTGAAATTTGAATGGGTAGAGGAATGTGAGAAGAGTTTTCAGGAATTAAAGAAGAGGTTGGTGTCGGTCCCTGTGCTGACCATCCCTGAAGGCATAGGTGGAATGACAGTCTACACTGACACTTCCAAGGTTGGGTTGGGTTGTGTTCTCATGCAACGCGGTAAAGTGATAGCGTATGCATCCCGACAACTAAAGGAATATGCGAAGAACTACCCCACCCATGACTTGGAACTAGCTGCAGTCATTTTTGCCCTAAATATTTGGCGACATTATTTATATGGGGAGAAGTGTGAGATATACAGACCACAAGAGCCTTAAGTACTTTTTCACCCAAAGAGATTTAAACATGAGGCAGAGGAGATGGCTCGAACTCATGAAGGATTATGAATGTGACATTCAGTACCATCTTGGCAAGGCTAATGTAGTGGCAGATGCCCTGAGTTGGAAGGCACAGACTGTGTCACTCTCATACCTAGCAATCAGCCCACCACTCATACAGGAGGCGACGCTAATGGATGAAACCCTCTTATATGAAGGAGCAACCTTAGAGCTTGAACATCAACTAGAAAACCTTAAATGGTTGACTGTATCCCTGACGGCTCTACAGGTGCATCCGTCTATTAGGCAAGAGGTGATAATGAAACAACCTTTGGATCCTGAATTGTAGTGGATCAGAGTTAAGATTCAAGATCAAACAATGAACGGCCTTGATTTTGTTTTGGCCAGTGATGGGGCATTGTTGTTTTGAGGTAGATTATGTGTGCCCGATGATTTGGATATATAAGACAAGATAGTGCGGGAAGCACACAGCTCCGAGTACTCACTCCACCCAGGAAGTACAAAGATGTATAAAGACCTTAAACAAAATTATTGGTGGCCAAGCATGAGAATCACAATAGCCCTATATGTGGCGACTTGTCTTACATGCCAGAAAGTAAAAGCTTAGAGGCATCGACCTTATGGTACTCTTCAACCACTCCCAGTACCAGACTGGAAGTGGGATAGGATTACAATGGACTTTGTCACCGGACTACCATGCACACCTAAGGGGATGGATGCGATATGGGTGATAGTCGATCGGCTTACTAAGACTACTCATTTCATTCCCATCAAGATCAAGTTCTCTATGGCCAAGTTAGCACAACTTTATCTGGATAACATAGTGCACTTGCATGGAGTGCCAGTTAGCATTGTGTCAGATAGGGACCCAAGGTTCACTTCCAGATTTTTAAAAAGTTTTCATCATGCTTTGGGATCACAATTAAATTTGAGTATTGCTTTCCACCCACAGACTGATGGTCAGTCGGAGCGAACTATACAGATATTAGAAAATATGTTCAGGGCATGTGCAATGGATTAGTTGGGAAGAATATATACCCCTTATGGAGTTTTCCTATAACAACAGTTACCAAGCTACAATTGGGATGGCTCTATATAACGCTTTATATGGTAGGAAGTGTAGAACTCCTCTGTATTGGAATGAGGTAGGCGAACACTGAATGATAAGATGATAGGACCTGAACTGATCTAGATGACTAGTGACAAGGTCGACGTTATTCGGGAAAGGATTAAGGCAGCTCAGTCATGTCAAAAGAGCTATGCAGACAACCGCAGGAAAGACATTGAGTTCCAAGCAGGAGAAAAGGTGTTTCTCAGGATTTCTCCTATTAAAGGGTTGCAGATATTCCATAGAAAGGGTAAGTTGAGCCCAAGATACATTGGTCCATTTGAGATCTTAGCTCGGGTTGGCTCAGTAGCCTACATGCTTGCTCTGCCACCTTCTCTCGGGAATGCCCATAATATATTCCATGTATCTATGCAGAAGTGATACGTTCATGATCCATCGCATGTATTACCCGTGGAACCAGAATATCTAGAAGCTGATATGACCTATACAGAGCAGCCAACTGAAATCTTGGACCGAAAAGTGAAAACCCTTCGTAACCGCTCCATTTCCTTCGTGAAGGTACGATGGGCAAATTATTCACTTGAAGAAGCATCTTGGGAGAAAGAGGATGAAATCCAAGCCAAGTACCCTTATCTTTTCGAACAACCAGGTACGCCAATTTCGAGGACGAAATTTTCAAAAAGGGGGGGGGGTAAATGTGATACCCAACTTTTTAAACCCGATCTAATTACATAGTTGACCCGATTTAACCATGCAGGACCCGAATCAGAGAGGGTTAAGGCGGGTTCCCTATGGACCATGATGGTAAGGGGACTTTGAACACAGGCTGGCCTGATAAGTCCAAGTCAGTGCCAGAGCAAACGGGTGTACCCAAGCCATGCACATGCACGTATCATAAGGCCATGTATGGATAATGCTGGTATGTAGCCGTATCTTAAAGCACATACGTGTAATATACCGTGTGCCGAGAGTCAAATTGCATCAAAATCCCACTTGTTGGCCAATTTTTGGCCCTCAGGTGGGCCGTCACAGGTGGGCGCATCCACCCACCTGAGTGACCCACCCATGTGGTTACTAGTGGTTTTAAAAAGTATAAATAGTATTATTATGTTTTTCATTTTCTCATTTATTACATTAAGAGGTTTGGTGAGAAGAGTAAAGAGGAGAGAGAAAAGAAGGGAGAAAAGAGAACGTAGAAGAAGAAAGGGGAAGGAAGAGGAGGAAGGAAAGGATTTAAGCGGCGCCAAGGTTTGATCTTCCCATTTCGACGCCGGAAGAGTGACCCCCAACACGAGATCTACGATTGGAGGTGAGCAAAGGCTATGTTTCTAAGCTTTCACCAAACCCAAGTAAAACCCTTGATTTGGGTAGAGTTCCTTGAGATCTTATAAATCCCTCTTGAGATGATGAATCTAAGGTTTAATAGATGGTCTATGTGTTAATTTTGAAGGATTTGAAGAAGTGTTTACAAGGTTGGAGAAGCATTGGTGATTTCTTGAGCAAGGAAGTGATTTTTGGGATTTTGATAGAGCTCTTGAGCAAAGAAGGTAAGATGGCTTTTTAATCCTTAAATCTAACTTAGATCTAGGTTAGAATCATCTTATAAGACATTGAATGTGTGGAAAATGTGATTGAAAAAGTCTCATTTGATTCCCCAAAGGTTAGAAAAAGTTTCAGGGAAAAAGGGCATTTTCCACCCTCTCAGGTGGGCTGAGATCGGTGGGCCGCACAGCCTGCCTGAGGGCACTCACCTGATAGGGCAGGCCCTCGGCTGAGATCGGTGGGCTGATCGGCGGGCCGATCAGTGGGCTGACCTGCCCGTCGGTCATGATCGGCCCTCGGTCCCCACTGGTGGGCCAACCGATGGGTCGACCGGTGGGCCGACCCACCCACTTGAGATGACTGGTGGGCAACTACAGGTGGGTTGTCCGACCCACCTGAGAGGCCCCAAACATGATTTTTGTGTCCGAATGGACCCAAAACGGACGTGCAACCTTCTTTTATAATTCTAAACATGATTTTGTCATCAAATCTTGTTAGTTTTGACCCCAAAGTGGGAAAATACTAACCCCATTCACTTATGATAGGTTCACCAAAATTTACGTTTTCCGCGTCGGATCTCACCCGTACCGGGGGTGAGTCTTTGTACACGATAGGTAAGTGGGGAGAGGACGTTTGCTTTTACTTTAAGGCTTGTTTGGCATCATTCAATTGTATTTAGACTAGCCATGTCATCATGCAAATTATGTGTAGCTTAGTCATTCTCACATGATTATGACATGTGTGTTGTGTTTACTTTCTCAATGCTAAATGATCGATATGCTTATGTGATGAATGATGGAATTATTGTGCATGATGCATTATTAGACTAGATGCCGTAGTCGGCTTGGAAACGAGTGCATTGGTGGCCCGTGGAATGGGACGCGGTGGCACTATGCAATTGTACTATGTCATATAGGAGCATTCGGTTTAGGATTATCATCTTCTCGTGGTACGACCCTTCCCAACAGGGGTTGAGGTGTTGGGTTATCACTTAGGGGGAAGCAGTGGTCGCGGGTGTCGGGTCACTGTGGGGGTTAGACATACGCCCGACTAGTCATTAGGACAGTCGGCAACCTCGGTGGTATATTCAAGAGGGCCAATCGTACTGCTTTTAAATTGCTGGAGTCAGCACCTTTACTTTCTGTCATTTACTTTTATGTTAAGAGCCAGTAGTCGGCATGCCTTACTTTTTCGAGTACTCACGGTGGGCCTTCTCCGACAGCCCTATGGGCATATCGCGGGATGGAGTTCACGGCTCGTACTCGGAGTATACACACACTGTGGTTATAGTAGCACTAAACTGAAGACTTAGTAATGTTTAAGTGGATGAGGTTTAAAATGAATTGCATAGCATGTAGTGCATATGGATGTGATTGCTGTGTGGATTGTTGTGTGGTTCTTCTTTTCACTTACTAAGCTAGTGAGCTCATCTCACGTGTACACCTCTTTTAGATGATTTTGCAGGTCACCCGCCTAAAGGTTAAGGGTCGGGCCCCACAGTTGAGTTTCTCGATGAGGATTGGTGGGTCCCCAAGGAGTATGAGCACGATACGGATTGCACGTGTGAGAGCTATGCTGTGGGACTGCAGTATTGACGCCGTATAGGGTTTTACTTTTTGATTCTTTGGTGACCCCTTTTTGTGTACTTGATACGTGAATTGTTATTCTTTTTGTGTAAATGTCAAGCCTGCGGACCCACATGTATTTATCTATATACTACAATTTAGGTATCAAGTATATTGGGTGTATTTACAGACAAATTGAGTCTTCCGCTGGACTTTTGAACGATTATCTTAGTTGTGTGTATGTTATGGCTGGGTACTGTATCAGATGATTCTGGCAGGTTTGGGTTAACCGGAATTAACCCGGTCACAGGTCCGATTTTGTGAGAATGGGGTGTGACAGTACTTGTTTCTATGACACCAGCACATGTTTTATTTGATTCTTATGCATCTCACTCTTTCATGTCTTCTAGTGCCAAGATTGGGAATAGGACCCCAAAGGCTAGCATACAAGTTGATGGTTAGTACACCTTCTAGATTTATTGTAGATTTAGAGGATGTATATGAGCCTTGTACTATTTAGATATGTGGGTGAGATATGATAGCTCACCTAATCTGTATAGATATGAGGGATTTTGATGTAATATTGGGTATGGATTGGTTATCAGCATACCGGGCTTCTGTGCTTTGTGCGGAGAAGAAAATACTATTTAGACCTCGAGATGGAGAGGAATTTACATTTTAGGGGCACAAGAAGGATCAAGATAAGAAGTTATTGATTTCTTCTATCCAAGTACAAAAACTATTAGAGGAAGGATGTGAGGCATATTTGGCTTATGTCCAAGATACTACAAGGAAGACTGTAACATTAGAAGAATTGGAAGTGGTAAGAGAATTTCCCAATGTCTTTCCTGAGGATTTGTGCAGTGTACCCCTAGATAGGGAGACAGAGTTTTGCATTGGCTTAATACTTAGGGCAGCACGTATATCTAGGGCACCATATAGGATGGTCACTGCTAAATTGAAGGAGTTGAAAGAACAATTATAGGATTTGTTGAAGAAGGGTTTTATTAGCCCCAGTGTATCACCTTGGGGAGCTCCAGTCTTGTTTGTTAAGAAGAAAGACGGGAGTATGAAAATGTATATCGATTATCAGGAATTGAATAAGTTGACAATTAAGAACCGATATCCACTACCCTACATTGATGACTTGTTTGATCAGTTGCAAGGTGCTAGTACTTTCTTCAAGATTGACTTGAGGTCTGGGTATCATCAGTTGAAGTTCAAGGAGACTGACATAAAGAAGACAACATTCAAGACTAGGTATGGCCATTATGAATTTGTGGTTATGCCATTTGGACTGACCAATGCACCAACAACATTTATGGGATTGATGAATAGGGTGTTCAATGATATGCTAGATTAATATGTCATAGTGTTTATAGATGACATACTGATTTATTCCAAGAATAGAGAAGATCATGTAATACACTTGAGGTCTGTATCACAGGGGTTGAGGGAGAAGCAATTGTATGCTAAATTTGGCAAATGTTAATTCCGGTTATCACAGGTAAATTTCTTAGGACATATTGTATCTGCTAGAGGTATTGAGGTTGATCCTGGAAAGGTTAAAGCAATATTGGATTGGGGGTCACCAAGGAATGTTAATGAAATTCGAAGTTTTCTGGGTTTAGCAGGTTATTATAGAAGATTTATTGAGAACTTTGCTCAAATTTCTGCCCCTATGATTCAATTGACTAGAAAAGGAGTCAGGTTTGAATGGACAGAACAGTGTGAAAATAGTTTTCAGGAATTGAAGAAGCAACTGGTAACAACTCCAGTATTTGCTATTCCAGATGGTACTTCAGGCATGGTAGTATATATTGACGCATCCAAACAAGGTTTAGGATGTATGTTAATGCAAAATGGTAGAGTAATTGCATATGCTTCTAGGAAATTGTGGGACTATGAGAAGAATTATCCTACTCATGACCTAGAATTGATAGCAGTGATTTTTGCATTGAAGATTTGGCATCACTATCTGTATGGTGAAAAATGTGAAATCTATAGTGACCATAAGGGTCTTAAATATCTTTTCACCTAAAAAGGGCTAAATATGAGGTAACGAAGATGGTTGGAATTGTTAAAGGACTATGATTGTACTATCTATTACCATCTAGGGAAGGCTAATTGATGAGCACATTTATGTGTGAAATCTAGGGTAGTAAAACATGCATTTTACATATTTAGAATGGAGCTACCTTGGGTTTTACTCTCTTTTTGCAGGTTTTATATTTTCAAGGCCTTAAGGACTATCGGACACTATATCTCCAATTTTACACGTAAAGAGGTCCTATTTCCTTTCATGGTTGCAAAGAGGACAAAATTCTGAGCAAGATGGACGTGTCCAATTAAAAGTACGCATTCGTTTGGTTACTTATACAAGTGATTATTCTTTTCAGGCCAGAAAAAGAATAATGGATCAGAACTGAACCGAGATGCAGAACCAGCCCGTTTGCAATTATCTCAGTGGTACAAGGAATACTCCAAATGCCAACAAGGATCGATGGACCACATCCTTAAGTGATTGAAGATTCGTTTTTGGTAACAACAACTACCCAGAGTAGTTGGTGAGCTATGGTGTGCAAAATTCCCTTGCTCACCAAGCGGTCTCAAGTTCGAATCTCATGGTTGTTTTTTTTAGAGAATTTTGTTGAAGATTTTCTGCTTTTCACTCACTTAAAGCACTAAGGGCATGGAAGGGATTTCCACATCAAATTAGAAGCAAGGAAAATCGTGGAAGGGTTCCTGCTCAAGAAGAGAAGAAAAAAAAAAGGAAGAAATAAAGATTGTCCAAATCTTTTCTCTCCTCCACATCATCACCAAAATATTGTCCAAATCACACAAAGCAAGAAGAAAATTGTCCCTTGGAGGGAGAAAAAGAAGAGAAATAAATTATAAAAAAAGGAAAGAAAATAAGCAAAAAAATTATGGGAAATTTCTTCAAGTTTATTTCTCTCTTCTCTCTCCTCCATCTTAGCACTTTTGGACTCAAAAGATCTTACTATCAATTGTGGGTTTCTCTCTTTTAGGAAAGAGAAATTTGTTACCCTACCTCCCCATTCCCTATAAATACAACTCATGTAAGAGGAGGAGAGACAATTCATTCTTCTTCTAGTTTTTTTTTAGTTGCTCTCTCTCTCTCCTCTCTCACTCTTTAGTTTTAGTTCTTCTCTATTTTTGCTTTAATCACTTTTGTAATAGTTTTTTATGTCAATTAATGCAAGCACTCTTTTATTTTTATTCAACCTTTTTATGTTTATGATTTATGCAATTGAGTTGTAATTTTTTAAGTTATAGTTCTAGGCTTAGATCTAGGTGACAAGATCA
>NC_056570.1:12254989-12286027 GCF_013358625.1 Macadamia integrifolia
AAAAAAAAAAAAAAAAAAAAAAAAAAAGGTGTCAAAAGATTTGGAAAGAGAGATAAGCTAATTCCAAGATACATAGGACCATTTGAGATTCTGGATGGAGTTGGAAAAATAGCTTATAAGTTGGCCTTACCACTAGAATTGGGAAGATTTTATAATGTTTTCCATATATCTATGTTGAAAAAGTATATTCCAGATCCGTCACATGTGTTGCCTGCTATGGAACCTTTGGAGTTGGATGATGATTTGAGTTATGAAGAACAACCAGAAGGAATCTTTGGTAGGAAAGAATATCAACTCCGGAGTCATACTATTCCATCTGTGAAGATTAAGTGGAAGAACCACCCAAAGTAAGAAGCCTCTTGGGAAAGAGAAGATGAAGCGAAAGAGAAGTATCCAGAATTATTTGGATTACCAGGTATGCCTCACAAATTTCGAGGATGAAATTTTTATGAGGGGGAAAATTGTAACACCCTAACTCTGATCCTCTACTTTACTTGTGGACAGGCAATGATACTAGACAGAGAAGGCCAATATTGGCTTGGTTGGTAGTAGTGGAATGCCAAGAAGGGAAGAGTGACCCCACTTGCACCTGTACAGCATGCCAACAGTGTTGGAGGAACTAGCAAGAAATGTGGGCCAATAGGTAATATACAATCTATATTAAGGGTTAAGTATGGTAGGAAATTGGCTAGATTGAAAAGGGACTAGTTTTAACCCAACTGGTGGGAGAGCCTAGAATCAACAGGCCCGCCGATTGGCCTAGAAGAGAACAGATTTTGGATTTGTGGGCCCCACATCTTTACCCCCTAAAATCCTCAGTTTGCCCTTGGGTGAAGAGGCTCATACTTAGTCTTATTGACAGTATATTAGTGGAGAAAAACCAAGATAATAATTTTATTACAAAGTAGTAAGAGTGTGTATATATATAAATATATATATATATATATATATACAATATGTACTTAAGTTCAACCAAACAGGCCTTAGGCCTAAATCGGTGGAAGGGACTATAAATAGGGGCAGGGTATCACCGAACTACCCTATTTTGAGCTGCTATTCACTGTGAACAATAGGAAGAAGAAGAGAGAAAGAGGATGGAGAAGAAAGAAAGAGAAGGAAGAAAGAGAAGAGAGAGAAATTAAGAGGGAGCTTACCTATCTAAGGGGATGATTGGATCAAGCTTCCAGCTAGGTAAGTGTGGTACTACTGTACCAAGGTTAGGACAATAAATTTGTGTGAGAATGACAATTAGGGTTAAGGTTTTTACCTTGAGGGAGCAGCCAAAGACTCTCTATGCATTGTGTAGTAGCCTAGAAGAAGAAACCCTAATCCCTAAGGGCTGTTAGAGACTCAATTGATGACTGATTGAACATTGGAGCTTAGGGTTTCAGTAATCTTAGTAGCCCAGACATGAATAGAGACTGAATTAAGACCTACCAAGGAAGAATTAACAAAATCCTATAAGATAGAGTTTCAATTTTTGATAGGGTTGGGATTTTTGGCAGAATTTTAACATAGGAACCTTGTACAAGTAAATTTTGCTAAGTATTTGTTATCCTTGACTTGTATGTAGTTTCAATTAAGAATAAAAAGGGAAAAGAAGCTCGATTCTGCAGAATTTCTTAAGTTTAGGTTATACTCTGAAAATTCTGGAGAATTGAATCCTACCATCATGAAGTTTGGTAATTGGAGCTCAAACATGGGTTAATAGGAAGCTTAAATTAAGGAATTAAATGTGCTATTACTAAATTGAACCCTAGATAGAGGGACAGGAACCGAATTACCCTAACAGAGAACAATAAGGACTCAACAGAATTGAGTTCTGAGCATTTTGAGGTAACTGGAGGGACACAACCAACCAGCCGGTCGTCTCTACTGTCTCCAGCCGGTTAGCTTCCAGAGATCGAATTTGTTCCAGATTTGATCTGAAACTTGTTTAACTTATAGAAGACCTACAAAACAAATAAAAGGAAACCGGGAATGATCTTATTGGGAGTAAATTGATTGCAATTTATTTTTGTTTTAATGCTCTATATATGTTCTGGTTTTAGGAAGTTTGATTAGCAGTATGGGAGCTTGTTCAGTATAGGAAGGGAAGTCACATAGTTCAGAGTACCAAAGTGACTGGTGCCCTAACTTTTTATGGAGTGTTTCTTTATTTTTCCTTTTTTCCTGCATTCAATGTTCATGCATTTTGTGTGTATGTGCGTTATATCTTTTATTCTGGAAATCTCTATTCTAGTGGACATGAAATTGAGAAAGGTAAGTCAGGTAAGCTGGGACACTGGTAGGTGCCCAAGATGTGTGTATGAATGTGATGAATGATTGTGCATCATGTAGTATGCTGGGTTAGGTTTCACCACCCTAAGTGCTACAACCCCTTGTTCATAGGGGATAGGTACAGACTAATCCTGACATATGTGGCTACCTGATCAGTAGTGCACTTTCCATGGTACAACGTACTGTACCTGACACGAATGAGGATAGGATATGACATATTGTATGCAGGATTTTATTTTACGGGGTTATTAATTAGGGGTTAGCTAGGGGACTGAGGCTCTGACCGAGACTGCCTAACTATTGCCTACAATGAGCTTGTATTCCTGAGGCCCAACGTACAAGGTAGGGAATATCACCTACATTGCGTAGTACTATACCTATCATGATGAGACTTAGTAATGGACTAAGGAGTAGTGTAGTTTAATAAATGGATTCATGAGCATCATTTGTCTGTGTGGAACATGCATTGCATCATATGTCTTGCATGTGCTTGCTTGCCCCTCCCCCTCACTGAGCATGACATGCTCACCCCCCATTATTTATTCTTTCTACATGACGAAAGTGGTATTTTTCCAACTTCTGGCACTGATCATGAGGCAATGACCTTGAATCACTTGACCTATATTCAGGAAGATGAATTCGACCTTGGACCCACCTGTGACTACGACGACTGTGCCTACGGAGGCCAGTACTTGTGAGTAGATTTAACTTTGCTTATTCTTTTGAGTACATACATGCTTCAGCGTAGACTTCACCTTTTGGCTAATTTGAGCTCATTGATGAATTGTTTACATGGGATTCATCATATTTTGTGTATATATTCTTTTGGTTATAATTTATTTTGGATGACTGTAAATTATGGATAACTGTAATTATGATATCACTAGAGGCACTAGATGGCTATGGATTTTACTTTGCAACTCTTATATACGTGAGATCTCTGATTTGTAGTTGTATGTTGTGGTGTTGTGGACTACTCAGAGTCTGGATCCTGGGGAAAAATAGGCTGACTGGATGTGGTGAGGTGTCTAGTGCCGGCATGCCTATGCCGTATTGAGGGTAGGGTGTGACATTGACGTCCTCGGTCAGGTCGACAACCAACATCATGCCTAACCCTCAACGCCCTAGTAGTTTCTGTTTCTTGCTCCATCCTCTCTCTTTCCACGGAAGGCATGTAGTATCTTCTTCTTCTTCTTCTTCTTCTTCTTCTTCTTCAAAATAGAGGCTTCCAGTGGTAGCTAGCTCTATTGTAATAGAAAACCACCGTTCAACTAGCTCCATCTGCTACTGGAACCCACATTGATTATTGGCCAAAAATAACTCACATGAGCCACCTTGCATATGCCTCTCTCTCTCTCTCTCTCTCTCTCTCTCTCTCATGATATTTTTTTCTTTAGTACCAAACATGAGGAAAGTTTTCTTTTCTTGTAATGACTCATTTTTATTTTCTTGGTATCCAAACACAGCCAAAGAGACCATCTTATGTGGTGTGGAACTACTAATAGTGGAAGCCTTGCGAACCATCCCTTCTTCAAGTCTCACCTTTCTTTAATGGCATGGCGGGGCGGCTCGTGCAACTAGATTACTGAGAAGGTTAATGGTTGAATTAATTGTAAGAATTAGCAATATGGAGGGAATTTTAGGAATTCAATAATTTTCATATTTATATATTGCTTTGGTTTTTTATTGTATGAAATTGTGAATGAAATTCGGGAAGAGAACAATAGATTAAAGAGGCTTGTTTGAGTTTTTAAGGTGTGCATGACAACATTTTTGTTCCAAATTAGTATTTCTAACTTTTGCGTTTCTATTAATGAAGAAAACTTATGTAAAAGAACACTTTGTACGGTTTTAGTGAATGTTGAACGATTGTCATTTAACCCCGGTATGACCTAGTCAATGCGGTTGTGCGGTCATTATGGACCCATAGGACTAGTCAGGCTGAAGGTCTGGATACGTTATTAGCAAAAAAAAAAAAAAAGAGAGAAAAAAAAAGAAAGAACATGTTGTATGGTAAAACTAGAAAAATAAATAAATAAAGATTTTTGCTACTCAAAGCCACATTATGTATTAGCATAAATCAACTCACATAAGCCACCTTGTGTATGGCTCCTCTCTCTCTCTCTAATCTATTATTTCTAACTTTTCTTTAGTACCATACATGAGGAAAGTTTTCTTTTCTTGTTAAGGTTCACTTTTCTTTTCTTTTATTTTCTTGGCATCCAAATAAAGCTAGAGAGACCATCTTATGTGTCATAAAACTATGCAACAACAGAACCCTCGAGCGCCTTGACCTCACTCGTTAATCTTTATCCCTTCCTCAAGTCTCACCTTCCTTTATGGTGTGGTGGGGCATGGTGGGGCGGAGCGGCTCATGCAACTAGATTAGAGAGAATGTTCATGGTTGACATAATCGTAATAATTAGCAATATGGAGGACATTTTAGGAATTCAATAATTTCTGTATTTATATGTTGATTTAGTTTTTTAATTATTATATAAGAGGCTCATTGAGGTTTTTTAGGGATCTGAGAAACTGCAAGTCTCTCTGTAGAGCGAAAGGTAAAAAGGGAACGAAGCTACATCAAGACGAGATTTCTAGTCTCCAAAGTTCAGATCTCCCTTTTCTTAGTCTCGATCATCGCTACCTCCCAATATGAGGATTCGCAAGTATGCCCAGAAGTACCAGCTTTGTTGTATTCCTTCCCAGATCCCTTCACCCAACAACCTATGCCCAAGAGAGAGCCCCTCGACGATTGTGTGTGAGCTCAACTGCGCTCCATGGGATGTGATTTTCTTCACTACCGAGGTAGGAAAGTTCTCTCTCTTAATTAGAGCCTACTATTTTTCGTCTCAGTTTGATCTTCATCTTTTGCATTATTTGATATTTTAACACTTCAGATGATTAGATCTTAGAAGAAAAAGGAAATATAAACAGTTGCCCCTGGTTTCGTTTTAGGGTTTCTATATTAGGTTCAATCTCATCTATCGGGGACGAGAGGTTTTGTAGAATCTGTAATAGCTATTAACCAGTTCGATTTTCATCGTTAGATTTAGATAAATTGGTTTCTAGGCTTATCAATTTCATGATACGATTTTGGTTATTAATTTCATGTTTTTTATGTAGGAAGGGATGGGGGATCCTATTGGAGGAGAAATAGCTGACGCAGCACAAAGGTAAGGAGTTAATAATTTCCATATTCTGAATTCTGAAACCAAATTTAGGATTCTTCTTCTTATTATTATTCCATTGTCGTATGCAGTATCCTTTCATTGAATGGATCCAATGGGATAGATAATTGTAATCTATCGCCTCCGATTACCGATTCAATCTTAGGAAAGGAAAGTAAAAATGAGGTTGAAGAAATGAACTCCTCTGAGTTGAGGAAGGAAAGGATGAGCTTGACATGTTGTAGTAAGACTGATGGGAAGGGATGGAAATGCAAGAAAGAAGCTAAACAAGGGCATTCATTGTGCGAGCACCACCTTGAACAGCTAAAGTCTTACTATATCAGAAACAAGAGCAGCACCCCCAGTAGCTCTGTCTCTGGTCGTGGAAAGAGGTCTTATTCGACGAACTCAAAGATGCCCTCCTCCGACTACTATTACTACACGGGGTTTGGTCCTTTATGGGGAAAGGGAAGAGGAGAAGCTAAGAGTAAGCAAGATATAGAACTCGATTCTAGTGATTCTTCTACTACTCCATCACTATTATCAACCCATAATGAAGACAATAGTGATGTAAACAAAAATGTTGGAAACAAGAAAAAGAAGAGAGATCGAAAGCTTGTGATGACATGATATCTCAAGTCATTGCTTTAGTAGTTTGGTTCATCTTCTTCTCTGTATAGGATTTGTGGATGTTATGTTTTATTACTAGTTGAAATTTAATTTGCGATTATGTGTAATATTAAGTAGTGCTCTTATATACGTTGATTTTCTTGAAGATATTTTGACCTAGATCTTTGACTAGTGGACCTCTCACTAAATAAGATTATTTGATTGAGAATAGAAATTCTTAAAAAAAAAAAATCAATTCAAATAAATGACAATAACTTTCACTCCTTTTTTACTCCCAAGTTGCTTAATGAATTGGCTTTGATGAAGAGGAGAAATCTTCTCTTCCTTTTCTTCATCTTTTATACAAAAAATAAATTATGTACAAATATAATAGGAAAAATAATAATTATGTAAGGATAAGAAACAACTGACTTACCTTTGACTGTGCCCTAACCTTCTAGCTTTGCTCAACTATTACAGAATCTATAATAATGTCATGAAATATTTATTAATTTGTTTTCCCCATTCCCCATTAAGAAAGAAACCCAACTACACTAGGGTTATTTCATTAAAAAAAAAAAAAACCACACTTGGGGAACCAAGAAAACCTTGGGGTTGCAACTCATATAGACTAAGGAAATAGAAAAAGACCCCTGAGATCCATGTGATCTTGTAAAGCCCGAGCTTTAAGGTGGAGAGATCTATTGAGGATAGTTTATTGAAACTGAATAGAGCCATTTGAATTGACATCATCAAAACATTTAATAATTTTCACTTTTCAATAAATGATTTAGTTTGATTTTAAACTATTTATCTGTCAGATTTGAACCTTTATAAACTATTAAACTAGATACATTGGACCTGACTAGACTATTTACACAAATTCTCCGCATTTTTGTAAGTGCACATAGAATTTAGAGCAGATACGCAAATATTCAACCAGGAAAGGTGTTTAAATCTGAAAACACTTTTCAGATTTAGAATTGGTTGTCTTACTCTGGAAACAGGGAAAGAAGGATTTCCAAAAGTGCAGCCCTATTAGACTGGATGAACAACTCTTCCAAGATCGAAAACCTCCATTGTCATGAGTTTCGCCTGGTCAATCAAATCACTAACAAACCGAAGAGGGCACCCAGGAGGGGCTTGATGCTAAAGCTTTACATTTGGGAGCTTAAGGACCCCCGCATCATTCGGAATAGAGATTTTGTTGCTAAACCCAACTTTCCAGGTAAGGCCCAAGAGAAGGGCTTCCTTCCTTTCAATGATACTATGCCAGGGCTAGGAGGGGTTGATGCCAAGGGATGCCTCCATGAGGCTACACCTAGAAAAAAAATATTGATTTCATAAACTCAGAGAACACTGGGAATGGAGAAACATGAGGAACCTCTATGCTTCCTTGGAGAGAAGGGCTTTATCATAAAGTTTTGGGTCCCTAAGACCGATGCCCCCTTTATCTTTGGGTTGAGACATCTTATCCTAAGATATCCAATGAATCTTAGATGTTTCCTCATTCCCTCTCCAATCTGTGGAGTCTCTTAGTCTCCTGATCACTAATGCTATGAAACACGTTGGTCTTGCACACCCAATATCAGTGGGGAGCCTAGGTACTTTGAAGAGCCATCTCCATAATGCATTTTAAAGACGTGAAAACCAGCTTTTCAACTGGGACGATGTACTTGGGTTGTAGCACAAACTGGATTTGTCTGCATTTACACATTGACCACTAGCCTCGCCATAGAAGGCAAGTCCTTTATGTTATGCAGTTCAACCTTTAATCGTGTGCAGTATTGCAACCGTCCTATGGAGCAAATTAGGTTCAGCCCTTTATAGAGATTGCTGCTTCTCACGGAGCCCATATTGAGTATTGACACTAAACGACTCACATAAGCCACCTGCCATCTCTCAAATGAGGGATCTCTATCTACTGAGATAGCTTCCAAGTATCTCATAACTGATTTATTTACTAACAACAATGGATGCTCAAACAGGTGAACTTGCTTGTCTCCATGGTCACAATGGCGACATTATTTTTGGAAACTCAAAATCCGCCCCAAATTTAAACTCTTATTTTGGAGAAATGTTCAAGATGGAATTCATACCTATGAAAATGGGTGGACATAGACCCCTTTGTGGTTTGTGCCACAACCAAAGCGAGAACATTTTTCATTTGTTTCTTTCCTGCAAGTTTATGAGGAAGGTTTGGGTGGCTAGACCTTTGGGTCTCAAAACTGATCTTCTAAACACCTGTCCTTTCACATCAATAATCATGTACTTCTTAATTCTAATGAAGTAGTAAAAAATAAATTGTATTACATTTTTAGTGTGTTCATCATGTGCTACTATATTTGGAAACATAACAATGAGGTAATCTTTGGAGATCAGAAGCCAGCCTATACTCTATCCTTCAACATGTAGAATCTTGGGTCCCTTACTGCTCCCCTACTTTCCTTGATGATCCAAAGGAACCATCTTCTGTAGCGTGGAACTGCGCAACAACGGAAAAGCCTCGATGGCCTCGAGCTTTCGTTAGCCTTCCTCAAAGTCTAAGTCATTTACATATTTGTAATAATTAGCAAAATGAAGGGTATTTTAGGAATTAAATAATTTTCATAATTAAGGGATCCGAGAGACTACTCTGGAGTTTTACCAAAAATGAAAAAAAGTCTCTCTGCAAGGAACAAAGCTGCAGCAAGGCAAGAAGTCTGGTCTCTAGAGTCCAAATCTGCCTTTTCTTAGACTACATTGATGTCTTCCAATATCAGGATTTGCAAGCATGCCCAGATGTCCCAGACTTGTTTTCTTCCTTCTCAGCTTTCTTCACCCAACAACCATGCCCGAGAGAGAGCCCTCAACGTGCTTGTGTGAGCTCTAACTGCTCACCATGGGATAT
Organism: Macadamia integrifolia; assembly: GCF_013358625.1. Classification (NCBI taxonomy): domain Eukaryota; kingdom Viridiplantae; phylum Streptophyta; class Magnoliopsida; order Proteales; family Proteaceae; genus Macadamia; species Macadamia integrifolia. The sequence goes on from NC_056570.1 coordinate 12,263,939, forward strand.
GATTTCCTTCACTTCCTAGGTGCGAAACTTCTATCCCTTAATTAGAGTCTACTGCTCATCTCAATTTGATCATCGTCTTTTACATGACCTTTCAACTCTTCTGTGGCTTAGATATTAGAAATATAATAACCTACATGAAGTTCTTATAGATAAGAAAATGAAAAAGAAAAGGATATGAATCCAAAATCACTATCAATCAATTCTTTTTTTATTTTTTTTATGAATATCTTCTTTAGATTTAGATAAATTGGTTTCTAGGGATATCAATTTCATGATACGATTTGGGTTATTGATTCTATATTTCTTATGTAGGAAATGACGGAGGATGATAGCGGAGGAGAAACAGCTAATGTAGCGGAGAAGTAAGAAATTAAGATATTTTAAATTCTGAAAGCAACTTTAGGGTTCTGATATTATCGCCTGCAGCATCCTTTCGTTGAGTGGATCCATCTGGAAAGATGATTATAAGCTATCGCCCCCGATTATCAATTCGATCTCAGGAAAGGAAAAGAGAGACGAGGTTAAAAAATGAAGTACTATAAATCGAGCAAAGAAGGGATGAGCTTCATATGCTATAGTAAGATGGATGGGAAGGGATGAAAATGTAAGAAGCTAAACCAGGGCTTTCACCATGCGAGTACCACCTCTCTCAGCAGGTCAATAGGTCACCTTGGGAAATCTGTGTTTGGGATTATGTGTTCTCACTGTGTCGAAATTTGAGGAAACCCTAAATCCCATTGCTTCAATCTGTAAAAACCCATGACAATGGTTGTGACCTGATCAATTCATCATTCTTTTTATTTCGTCTTGGCCAGTGGTACCTTCAACGCATAAAGCAAGAAATTTTTTAGCTGAAATACATGAGCCAATGCCACAGTTTATGTTTTTTTTTTTCTAATGGTTAATTGAATATTTTCAATAAACCCTAATTCCATTGAGTCACTTCAGGAAGATTCATAGTAGGTGATCATGTCATTCTCTATATTTTCCTTTTTGCTTAACTCTGAGCTAATCTCGATTCATCTTCCGGACTGAGTTGTTAAATCCCTCTTGAGATTAGCCACAAGTGCCAGTTTTTCTCATCGACGTGATCATCTCTCCATGTAGGGCTAGCATAATTGTTCTCCAACATATGATGAGAAAATAATATGGATTGGAGATGTTTCAAGAGACAGATGAGGGTTAGGTTTCAAGGGTGTCACCTGCAGGGGTGGGCTAAGCAAGTGGGGGAGTGCTAATATCAAAGGGTGACATAAGAGGAGCAATTGAACATAGCTCCCATGAGTTTTCAAGTAGGAGACCTAATCCTCATCTAGTCTAGGATCCACCGGTCGCCCCAAACCACTAGAATATATTTTTTAATTTACAAATAATGGACCTTAAGCCTTAACTATAGTATTTTCTATTTAATTAAACAGAAATCTTGACCAAAAAGCCTAATAGTGGTTTTTCCTGATTTGATTGTATGTTTGGTCCTATTTTAAAAACTAGAGGAAAGTTTACCTTCACATAGGAAGAATGAAAAATTCCCTTACCACTCATGGTTTGACCTTGTGATTGGACTCCTGTATCATCATAAACTCACCCCTCCTCACTAGTCGTACTAGACATGACCAATGACAATGATGAGAAAATTTCGTTTTCACTATGGATGAAGGAAAACTCAGTCCTAAAAAGTATGGACTAAATTTTCCTTCGTTAAAAAGAAGAATTCCTTTCTACAAGTGATGTGACTATATGATTGGACTCTTGTGTCATCATTAATTTTCACATTCTATTGTACAAGGTCAAAACTACCCTTTTCATACCAGTCTAATGGTACTTTTAGCCATGATGAGGCAATTCCTTTTTCATCATGGTGAAGGAAGCCATCATTATCACTCTAGAGATATTTTGTCTATTCTAGTAATTCCAAATAGAATATCTTTGGATCATCTTGAACTTTAAGTTAACCCAACTATTGGATACTCAAAATTGGTAAAAAGAAAAATTTGGTGAATCAATAAATATATTAAACCTGAAGGAAGGGAAAAAAAAGAAGAAAGATAATTACAAACTAAGGATTCCAGCAAGAGGCATTAGGCCCCGAAAAAACCAACAACACAAGGATTGCTGAAAAATAAAAACTAGAACAACCAACTCACACTAGAAACTTCCAAGGGAAGTAGAATTTTCGATTGGATGAACGAAGAAAATAAGGGACAAATCTAATGTGGTGATTTTTCTGCCTACGCTAAGCAGAAACTTGAATGTCTTCCCAATGAAGATTTTCCTCTTTTTTTCCTCAATTCTTGTGCTTCCTTTATATTATTATCATATTCGATCACCTCCTTAGTTTCAACTAAGAAGGCTTCCTCTATATTTTTATACACGTGCCCAAAACCCCAGGCAAATTTATACTTTTGAACATGGGTAATACAACCTAGGTGACAGCGACTAGTAAATTGTGGATTTTCCAAGCTTTAATAGTAAAATGTATCAAGGGGGGGTTCACACATTGAAAACACCTTAGAAAGACTATGTTCAACTTAAATATCCATTTTCCACATAAAGGGACCAATGTAGCTTTCACCAGTGAACACCTTTGGTGAGGTATACCAGCCAAAACAAGGTTATTTGGCCGTGGGGGCCGGGGCCCTCGCACCCGTGCACCTCAAACTACTCCCAATAGTTGGGACAACATATTGGGGAATAGATTAATTATCCAGACACCCCGAGGTGGGCCCATTAGTGCCAAATGACAGATTAACCCAGTAGTAAGTGAAAACCCACTTTTCCTCCAAACGATCCTTAAGCAATTTAAGTGGCTATAAATAAAAGCCCTTGCATTTCATTTCTTCACCTACCAAAGAAAGAGAAAGAAGCGGAAGGAGAAAGAGAAAGAAGAGGAAGGAGAAGGAGAACAAGAGAAGCGGAAGGAAGGAAGCTAGGGTGTTCATGCTTTGAGGTAAGATCATTCTCTACCCCTCTCCACACACATGCCTCTCTCTCTCTCTTTCTTCCCTACTTTTTTTACTCTCCATTAAACCTAATGGAGATTGTCCCAACCGAATCTACCCACCCACTTACCTAATGTATAAATCAATTGAGGGATTTGATGTTGGAGACTTGTTTTAGCAAGATTAATGGTTCAATTTGAACCCATGAATTAATGGTTCAATTTGAACCCATGAACCCTCCCCAGTGAAATCCCCATTTCAAACCCCAAGTTGGGCAACACAAATCCTAGAAATGGGGAAAATGCCCAAATTTTCTAAATCCACATTCCCACTTGTCAAGACTACAAATTGGGAGAGGGGTTTAGTGTAGGAGACTTATCCTAGCAAGATTGATAGATCAATTTGAGTCTGTGTACCCTCCTTTACAAAATTCCCACTTAAAATCCCCAATTGGGGTAACTAAACCCTATAAATGGTGGGTTTTGTTCAAATGCTCTACATCCCACCATTCAAACCCAAAATTGGGCTGGAAAAAATAAACTTAAATACATGTATGGTGGTTTGGTGTGACTACATAATCCATTGGTGGTCACCACATAAACCCTCAATCGAAATTCCCTAATTTAGCTAATCGCAACTTGAACATTGAGAAATTTGGGTGCATTGTGTAAACCTATCTTAATTAACCCATTAATTATACTTAATCTAAGCTAATTGAGGTGGGTAAATATTCTCCACATATAAATCAACCCTTTAGTCATAAACCCCCCAATTTGAGAACGATTTCAAAGAAAAGGAAAATAAGAAATGAAGCTAGAACATGTGCCTAGGGTCTCATTTCCCTATGGTGATTGATTTCTTAAAAACACTATGTATCCTAGGAGTGGAACCGAGAAGTGACGGGAGCATGAGGCATAAGACCATTGGCTATCTACGACCATCTAGGACTCGAGGTGAGGGGATTTTGTGTTATTTAATGTAGTGTGTATAACATGTCATCCACACATGCACTCATGGTAGTTGCATGTTAAAATTGTTTTTTTGATTAAATATTAAATTGTGGACGTTGATGATATTGTTGTTTATAACATGATGCATTGCCTATGATAAATTTGCTCTATTTGGTGAATGTGATGTTGCGTGATAGTATGATACATGACTATGATGTGGTATGTGTCATGATAGAATGCATTGGGTTAGGAGAATAACCACCCTAGTGCTATACCCATTGCCAGTAGGGGGTGATATACTTTCCGTCCTATAACTCGGGTGACCGATGGGTTTTTAGCATTGTGATATAGGATGGAATTATTCGTTAGGGGTTTGCAGGGTGACCAATGCGCTTGATTCTAGGATCTGCAGGCTCCTGACTCGTAACTAGCCTATATCACTGGGTGACCGATGTGCTTGATTCTAGGACTAGGGATATCCCTATGTTACAATAGCACTAAAAGCACTATGACTTAGAATAAGTGGATTAGGAAAAACAACTAAGTTCTACACCCCTTGCCACTAGGGGTGAGGTGTTGGCTATCCCACAGCATGGGTCACCGATGGGTTTTTCAGGACCGTGACTGTCCTTCAACACGGTTGACCGATGTGGTGGACTTTGGGATCATGGTGTAGGGGAGATTATTCATTAGGGGTTTGCGGGGTGATCGATGTGGTGGATTTCGAGACATACAGACTCCTGACTAGCAACTAGCGTGTATCGCTGGGTGACCGATGTGTTGGATTCCTGGACCAGGGATATCCCCTGTGCTGTAGTAGTACTCAGACCTTAATTTAAATTACTTCATTGATAAGCTGGTATAATATAATCTAAATCATATTTGCATGAGGTACTGGTTATCCTATAGCTCGTGTGACCGAGGTGCTTGATTCCGAGACCGTGGCTATGGAGTAGTATTATTCGTTAGGGGTTTGCGGGGTGATCGATGCGCTTGATTCTGGGACCTGCAGGCTGCTAACTCATAACTAGAGTATATCTCTAGGTGGCCAATATGCTTGATTCTAGGGCCAGGGATATCCCTTGTGTTGCAGCAGTATTGAGACCCTAACATTTAATTAGTCTAGTGGACAGACTTGTGTGATAATAATCTGACTCATATTTGCATTCATTTAATCCTTGTTGTTCCATTATGTTCCATCATATGTGTATTCGTTTTATCTTGTAAATCTTTACTATTGTATCTATAATTGTTGTTGTGTGTGTGCACTGTTTGAGATTTTAAGTGTAACCGCAAACGTACGGATCAATGTAGCTATGGGTCGAACTCAGGGTGAGCAACCACTTTGTTTTTTTGCTTCTTTTAATAATGCGAAAGTGAACCTATTAATGGTTGTGATCTAATTCTAACTACCATCCTAAACATATGTATCTAAAATAATGTCCTAACCATTCATCATCTAAGAATTTAAAGACGCAAGCCATATAATTAAAATTAAATAAATAAATAACTGAAAATAAACAACCCACCCAATTAAAAAAACAATAAAAGAAAAAAATGCTAAAATAAAAATAAAGTAAAAGAAAGGGGATAAAGCTAGAGAGAGACTCACAAGTAGGTTTCTTTACTTAGTCCGAGGGATGCATCATAATATGAGCTTCCCTATTTGATCAGAGAGTCACTCTTACAAGGGTTACTCTACTTGACTTTAGGGAAAGGGAAACAATTAAAATAAAAGCAATAAATTGATGGTTCTATGGTTAGGAGGGGCAAAGCCAACACATACACTAGCTATGAACCTTGGGGGAAAGGGATAGCAATAATATAACGACTAAAATGAAAATCCTAAATTAAGAAAGAAAAGGTAGTCAGAAGAGAGAATGAGAGAGGGGAGAGAAGATTACTGAAGGAGCTTACTTGCTTGAATCAATGCTTGAACTTGAAAGCTTAGGTGATTTGAGATACTACCAGTACTAAAAACCAGATCTGGAATAAACCAAATCTAAAATTTCTAGTACTAGAGAAAACAAATCTTAAAAAAAAATAAAAAAACTGAACTTGAAAAAAAAAAAAGATGCTCCACGGCTCGTGATCTTGTCACCTAGATCTAAGCCTAGAACTATAACTTTAAAAATTACAACTCAATTGCATAAATCATAAACATAAAAGGCTGAATAAGAATAAAAGAGTGTTTGCATTAATTGACATAAAAAACTATTACAAAAGTGATTAAAGCAAAAATAAAGAAGAACTAAAACTAAAGAGAGTGAGAGAGGGAGAGAGGAAGAGAGGGAGAGAGAGAAGAGAACTAAACATAAACTAGAAAATAAACTAAAGAGAATAATAAAAAATAGGAGGGGGGGAGGAAGGGGCTTTTATAGGGCTTTGGTCTTACCTCCTTCCTTCTACAAGTCCTCTTTAAGAAAAGAAAGAAAATAAAATTAAATTAAATCTTGGTAAAAATCCTCATTCTCTGAGATATTGTGTGAGGAAAGAGAAAATCTGTTTCCAAAATTAACAAATTCTATTCCTTCCCTGCAATATTAACCAATATCTTGTAATCTTGATTAAATTAGAAAGGAATCTCTACATAGCATCTTCCAGATCTTGTGAGGTGGCAAGGAGAGAGAATAATCTTCAGGATTTTGTAAGAGAGAGGATGTGGTACCAATGAGTGGATTCCACCTTTATATAAGTTAGTTTAAGCTTGGATTGGTTCTTGATTCACTTTAAGCACTTTCTCTTGTAGACTTGGAAACTAAAAAAAACTAGAAAAATAAAAGTAATACTATCCAAAGTGAGGCAAAATATACACTTATATCCCTAAGATTTCACACATTATTGTGCTCATCAAATTCTCCCATACTTGACTTTTTCTCGTCCTCGAGCAAGACAAATAAATAAAGAAACGAAAGAAAAAGCCTAACTCACTTTCGTAGGAATCACGGTTGCATATTTAGCACGTGCAACAAGCCTTTAAGCCCCTAAGTTACCCTAGTGGACGAGTTGTGTCTCATGGGTGTTTGTAGTGAATATACACCCAAAATTCAAATTAACTTAAAAAATTACCATTTAAAGTTTTCAATCACTACAAAACACACACCCTCTTTCAATTAGAGCACATCAACTGAGGAACCCCCACACTTAAAATTTAATACTCCATCTAGATTTAGGAACAATCACACATCTCAAATAGGGATGACCCTTGTATCTTCTAAAGCATGACCAATCCTAAGGTAAATCATATTGTAAGGTAGGGACCATGAACTAGGGTTTTGGAGCATTAACCAATCATAAACAACAAGGCATAATGGTATTTTTTTTTTTAGTAGAGAACTCATTCTACTCCACTATATTTGGCCTGAATAACATAGTGGAGCAAACACCAGAAACCCAAGTTACTAAGTAGCTTCGCTTTATGTATATGCCAACAAAGACAGTGATGCTAAGTTCTTTTCGAAAGTGTTACTTCTTAAGTGGTTTGATCAAAACACTCCGCTTCATGAGGCGCAGTATTCTGTCTAGCTCCTAGAAATTCTATACTTACTTTCTACTTTTTGACCAATTTTCACTTTCTTTGCATATCCATATCATATATTTTTATACCATGCCAAGAATATGGTCTCAACTCCTAACCTAAGAACAAGGACACCAACTAACAAATGGTCCTACACCTTAAGACAAGTATCTCTAAATCATTTAAGTGAGGTCCCACTTCAAGACATATATTCATTACCATCCTCCCAATAGGGATTATAGTACCAAGATGGATCCTAGATCTCAATTTTTTTTTTTTTTTGTAGGGTGTGTATAAAACATCGGAAAACTCTTAAAAGTAACCTCAAGTTCTAAACAGTTAAACCCTCCCCTATACTTAAATTGTGCAATGTCCTCAATGCAGAAAAAGAAAAAAAAAATTGATAAGACAATAGAATAAGAAGGACAAAGAAGAGGAAATTATCAAATGAGATCAAATATTATCATAAAGAGGGTCATAGAGAATCATGACTTCTGCATCATGCATTGAATCCAACTCAAGGAATGGCTTCAAATGGTGCCCATTAACTTTAAAAAATTTTCAAGTGGATGGATTCATAACCTCTACGGCACCATGGGGGAATACTATTTGCACAAGGTAAGGACCTTCCCACTGAGAACGAAGTTTTCTTAAAAGATATGCAATCTATAATTGTACAACAAAATTTTATCACCAGGCATAAAAGATTTCCTAACAAGGTGACTATCATGAAAAGTTTTTGTCTTTTCCTTGAAAATTTTTGCACTATCATAGGCATCATTTCACAATTCCTCCAACTCAGATAGTTGGAGATCTCTATAAGCTCTTGCGGTAGACAAATCAAAATTGAATTTCTTAATTGCCCAAAAGGCACAATGTTCTAACCCAATAGGAAGGTGGCAGGCTTTTCCGTATACCAAACGGTATGGGGATTGACCAAGTATGGTCTTGTAAGCAATCCTATACGCCCACAAAGCATCCAACAAACGGTTAGACCAATCCTTTTGATTTGGATTAATTGTCTTCTCTAAAATTTGTTTGATCTGTCTATTGGACACTTCTACCTACCCACTGGTTTGGGGGTGGTATGGGGTAGCCAATTTGTGGGTAATCCCATACTTCTTCACTAAGGCCTCAAAAGGCTTATTACAAAAGTGCTTTTCCTATCACTAATGATAGCTCTAGGGGTACCAAATCGAGAAAGAATGTTTTCCCTTAAGAATTGAATGACCACCTTATGGTCATTAGTCTTACAAGCACGAGCCTCAATCCATTTGGACACATAGTCCACATCCAACAAAATATATTCATATCCATATGATTTAAGGAAGGGGCCCATAAAATCTATTCCCTAAACATTAAAAACCTCAACCACAAGGATTGGGTTGAGAGGCATCATGTTCCTTCTACTAATTTTTCCTACAGACTAACAAGAAGGACAAGCCTTATAATAAGCAAAGGCGTCCTTGAAGAGACTGGGCCAATAATATCCACATTGCAATACCTTGGTTGCAGTCTTAGTAGGCCCAAAATGGCCGCCACAAGCCTGATCATGGAAAAAGGAAAGAATAGAATGGTGCTCATGATCAAGAATACATCTTCGAATAATTTGGTCAGGGCATGATTTAAAAAGGTAAGGATCATCCCAAAAAAATACTTAACCTGTGAGTGAAAACGGTACTTCTCTTGGGAAGACCAATGATCCGGAGTCTTGTTTGTAACTAAAAAATTTACAATATCTGCAAACCAAGGTTCACTAGATGCTGCAAAGAATTGCTCATCGAAAAAATGCTCGTTAACTGGAGTATTCACAGTCAAAGAATTGGATAACTGAGACAAATGGTCTGCAACCAAATTTTCATTGCCTTTCTTATCCTTAATTTCTAAGTCAAATTTCTGCAAAAGCAAAACCCATCTGATAAGACGTGCTTTAGCATCCTTTTTCTGAATAAGGTATCTGATAGTTGTATGGTCAGTGTAATTAATTACATGAGAACCTATCATATATGCACGAATTTTTTTAATGCAAATACAACAGCTAAAAATTCTTTTTCAGTTGTGGTGTAGTTCAGCTATGCATCATGAGAGTTCTACTAGAACACGAGAAAGTTTATCAACTCTCTGCCCTAAGACTGCCCCTATAGCAAAATCAGATTCATCACACATTAATTCAAAGGGCTCAGTCCATAAGGGAGCTTGAATAATGGGGGTTGTAGTCAACACCTTCTTTAATGGTCAAAGCACATGAGGCATTAACTAGAAAATTCGAAGGGTTGCTCTTTAGCCAAAAGTTTGGTGAGAAGTTTAACCTTATGACTGAAGTTCTTGATGAACCGACGATAGAACCCTGGATGACCTAAGAAGGAATGAACGTCATTAACTGACTTGGGAGGTGGTTAATTAGAAATTAAGTCCACCTTAGCTCTATCGACATTGATCCCTTCTTTGAAAATGACATGACCCAACACTATACCCTATCTAACCATGGAATGACATTTCTCTCAATTGATGACTAAATTAGTTACTTTGCATCATTTGAGTACTAAAGAAAGATGATGCAAACAATTAGAAAATGAGGAGCTATGAATAGAAAAATCATCCATAAATACTTCCAAAAAGTGCTTCACCATATCAGAGAAAATGCTCGTCATGCATCTTTGGAACATGGTAGGGGTATTACAAAGCCCAAAAGGCATACCCCAATAAGCAAAGGTTCCATAGGTGCATGTAAAGGTGATCTTGTATTGGTCATCTAAGGCAATGAGAATCTGGTTATAGCCGGAATAACCATCAAAGAAACAATAATACTCATGTCTGGCTAACCGTTCTAACATTTGATCAATGAAAGGCAAAGGAAAGTGGTATTTTCAAGTTACCGCATTTAACTTCCTGTAGTCAATGCACACACGCCATCCTGTTTGGACATAGGTAGGGATCAACTCATTTTTAGTATTTTGGACTACTGTGATCCCTGACTTCTTTGGCACCACGTGCTCGCTATCAGAGATAAAGTAGATGATACCATGATCCAAGCACTTTAGGATCTCTTTCTTGATAGCTTCTTGCATCATAGGATCAACCATTCTTTATGTTTTCCTAGAAGGTTTTGAATCCTCCATGAGGTGAATATGATGTTGAACGATTGAGGGGCAAATTCCTATAATGTCTGCCATGGTCCAACGTAAGGCTTCCTTGTTTTCTTTTAAAACTTTGATCAACTCTTCCTCTTGACTTGAAGTTAAATCTGAGGCGATAATAACTGATAGAGTTTGATCTTCTCCTAAGAAGGCATACCTTAAGTTAGAGGGCAACTCTTTCAAATCAAGTTTAGGGGGCTCAACAATTGAGGGTTTAGGAAGAGAATTTGATAGAGGACCAATGGCTCCATGGGTGTATGAAGACTCCAAACATCAGAGAAGAAATTTTCAGTATCATCCTTTAATTCTTTTATACACTTTTAGAATTCTGAATCAAAGTCAATGTCAAAAGTTTTAACAATATCATTAGAAAAATCCTCAAGCATATTAACCTCTTCTTTAATATAATCAGAAGAAATTGTGGGTTGCTTGCTCAACCTATACATGTTGAACTCTATAGTGTGGTTGTCAAAAGATATCCTTAGTAGACCATTTCGACAATTGATTAATGCATTTTTGGTAGCCAGATGGTCTTCCAAGAATGATAGGGATCTTATCCCTAGTGGTGAAGGGTTTGGTGTCCAAAACAATAAAATCGACTGGAAAAATAAATTCTCCTACCTTAAGTAGGACATCTTCGACCATCCCTTTCGGAATCTTGACAGAACGATCGGCCAACTGGAGAAATGTCCCTGTAGCTTTCAAATCTCCTAATCTAAGTTGTTGATAAACATGATAAGGTAGAAGGTTCACACTTGTACTAAGGACAAGTAAGGCATGATCAATACGAGTGTTGCCAATGATACAAGAGATGGTGGGACACCTGATATTAGCTACCAAGAACGTCTTTTTGGGCACACTTGTGGTATGCTTGTGAGTGCATAAGTCTTTGAGGACTTTGGCATAGGCTGGGATTTGTGTTATGACATCCAAATGAGGGATGTTTACCTCTACATTCTTGAAGACTTCTAAAAATTTTTCCATTGAAGCTGTCTTCTTCCTATTCATCAAACGGTTAGGATAGGGGACAGAAGGAACATAAACACTGTCAGAAGTTCTCTCATTGATAGAATCATTTTTTATGGCTTCCACCAAATCATCCTTAATCTCTTCAAGTCCATCTGGCGAACCTGGAATGGGAGGCATAGTAGTAGCCTCGATAGTCAAAGAGTCAACAGAAAGGTCAGATGGTGGAGAATGAGTGGTACCATTCTGTAGATACTCTCGGCCATTCCGTAGGGCATATACTGCATTACACTGGTTGAAGGTCCCTTGGTGTTGTTGGCTTTGTACAACATTGAGCTGAGGAGTAGGTAGCCCTTGTGGAGTCAGCACCTGATGTATAGGATTCGGCTCTGGCTGACTAGGCAATTTTTCTTTCTCCTTCTCATGCATGATCGTGATAAGTTGGGTGAGTTTCCTCTTTACATTATTGTGGCTTGTCATGAGAAGGGCCATGATTTTCTCTAGCTCACTAATTTTTGCCGCCTCTCCAGTGGATGTAAACCCAGGGGGTTATTGATAAGGTGCTTGGAGAGGGGGCCTATTAAAAATTGACTGAAGACCTAGATTAGGCCGAGGGAAAGAATTAGGTAGTAGTGCAAAATTGGGCCTCTGGGGACTAAGCTGCCCTTGGTTGTAAAATTTGGATGGACCTCCTTGATTCCCTTGACTCCATGAAAAATTAAGGTGATTTCTCCATATTGAATTGTAAGTGTTGCTAAACGGGTTGTTTGGGTAAAGAGCATTAACACTTTCATTGCCCCTAGAACTGTTGGGGCATTCTTCCATTATATATTCAGGGGAGTGACACCAATTGCACATAGAGACCTGATTTTGGACTTGGTGGACTGGGGCATGTGCTTTAGGGACAAGGGCTTCTATTCTCTTAATGAGGCTATCTAAATGGGCCTCCTTGGCTACTATCCCATTGACATAGTACCCTTTACCTCCTATAGTTCTCTCACTTTCCTGAGTAGACTCCCATTCCCTTGTCTTTTCAACAAGGTCAACCAAAAAGTTCCAAGCTTCGTCTTTGTCCGCATAAGCTGTGAAGCCTATAGGACACATAGACTCTAACATCTGCTTGGTATGGTAGTCTATCCCTTCATAAATTATTTGGTAAAGATGCCATTTTTCAATCCCATGATGGAGACACTCTTGGAGAAGGTCTTGGACCCTTTCCATAAGTCTAGAAAATGACTCTTGAGGTTTTTTTCGGAATTGCATGATCTCGCTCTTAAGTGTGTTTGTTTTATGCCAAGAAAAAAAATTTCTTAAGAATGCTACCGTAAACTGATCCCATGTGGTAATGGAATTAGTTGGCAGCCCATATAACCATCTTTTTTCTCCATCCTTGAGCGAAAAGGTAATGCATCTAAGTTTAACAACATCATCATTGAGTTATTGTATCTTAATGAGGACACAAACCTCCTCAAATTCTCTCAGGAACAAATAAGTATCTTTGGAGGATAGCCCATGGAAGTGGGGTAATATAGTGATGAATTGAGTTTTAAGCTTATAATTGTTCCCTGTGGCAGTTGGTAATCTAATGCAAGAAGGCTCGACTGCCTTGGCTGGGTTGAATCTATCCTTTAAAGTAGGCTTAGGTTGTTCTGTCATTCTTAAAATATGTACTCTTACTAAAGGATTGGTAGAATCACGGGTCCACACATTCATGCAACAGAAAACTACCCACAACTAGAGTAAGACAATCACAAAAGAATGGAAAGAAAAACTCTTTTCTCTAATTTTTTTTTTGGTTTTTGATTTTTTTTGACTTTTTGGGAGCTTACCGACAGGGATCCGGGGTTTCTTAAGTCAATTCTTGAGGTACTGCTACAGGGCAAAACCTGTCTTTATCATACTGTGAAGTATGGCAATCTCCACTGATACAACTATTATTGTAAGTTGATCTTCTCAGGAATTCAATAAAAGAAAAGAAAAAATAAAACAAAGCAAACAAAGAACTCCGATTTACCAAAAGAAAGCGAAAAATAACATGGAACTGTCTCCTCGGTAACGGTGCCAAAAACTTGTTTGAGATTTTAAATGTAACCGCAAACGTACGGATCAGTGTAGCTATGGGTCGAACTCAGGGAGAGCAGCCACTTTATTTTTTTGCTTCTTTTAATAATGCGAAAGTGAACCTATTAATGGTTGTGATCTAATTCTAACTACCGTCCTAAACATATGTATCTAAAATAATGTCCTAACCATTCTTCATCTAAGAATTTAAAGACGTAAGCCATGCAATTAAAATTAAATAAATAAATAGCTGAAAATAAACAACCCATGCAATTAAAAAAAATAATAAAGAAAAAAAATGCTGAAATAAAAATAAAGTAAAAGAAAGGGGATAAAGCTAGAGAGAGACTCACAAGTAGGTTTCTTTACTTAGCCCGAGGGATGCATCATAATATGAGCTTCCCTACTTGACCAGAGAGTCACTCTTACAAGGGTTACTCTACTTGGCTTTAAGGAAAGGGAGACAATTAAAATAAAAGTAATAAATTGATGGTTTTATGGCTAGGAGGGACAAAGCCAACACATACACTAGCTATGAACCTTGGGGGAAAGGGATAGCAATAATGTAATGACTAAAATTAAAACCCTTAATTAAGAAAGAAAGGGTAGTCAAAAGAGGAAATGAGAGGGGGGGAGAGAAGATTACTGAAGGAGCCTACTTACTTGAATCAATGCTTGAACTTGAAAGCATGGGTGATTTGAAATACTACTAGATCTGGAATAAACCAAATCTGAAATTTCTAGTACTAGAGAAAACAAATCTTGAAAAAAAAAAACTGAACTTGAAAAAAAAAGGATGCTCTACGGTTCGTGATCTTGTCACCTAGATCTAAGCCTAGAACTATAACTTTAAAAATTACGACTCAATTGCATAAACATAAAAGGCTGAATAAGAATAAAAGAGTGATTGCATTAATTGACATAAAAAGCTATTACAAAAGTGATTAAAGAAAAAATAAAGAACTAAAACTAAAGAGAGTGAGAGAGGGAGAGAGAGAAGAGAACTAAGCATAAACTAGAAAATAAACTAAGGGGAATAATAAAAAATAGGAGGGGGAGGAAGGGCCTTTTATAGGGCTTTGGTCTTGCCTCCTTCATTTTACAAGTCTTCTTTAAGAAAAGAAAGAAAATTAAATTAAATTAAATCTTGGTAAAAATCCTCATTCTCTGAGATATTGTGTGAGGAAAGAGAAAATCTGTTTCCAAAATTAACAAATTCTATTTCTTCCCTGCAATATTAATCATTATCTTGCAATCTTGATTAAATCAGAAAGGAATCTCTACGTAGCATCTTCAAGATCTTGTGAGGTGGCAAGAAGGCAGTATAATCTTTAGGATTTTGTAGGAGAGAGGATGTGGTACCAATGAGTGGGTCCCACCTTTGGACAAGTTAGTTCAAGCTTGGACTGGTTCTTGATTCACTTTAAGCACTTTCTCTTGTAGACTTGAAAACTAAAAAAAAAAAAGAAAAATTAAAGTAGTACTATCCAAAGTGGGGTAAAATGTACACTTATATCCCTAAGATTTCACACATTATTGTGCTCATCATGCACCCATCACTAGACTTCATGGAAGCTCACCCCCATTGTTGCCCCTTTTTTAGATGTTGATTCAGGTACCCATTCGGAGTATGTGACTGATGAGCCAACTCTCTATGGAGGTTACCTCTGAGACGAGGAGCTAGTTACATACGATGATGGATGCATATGTGACGACTGTGCTTTTGGAGCACATTGAGGATAAGAGTATCATCTTCTATTTTTGATTTTCTTTTGTGTATATATATGATGTAGCCCTAGGGGCATAATCGTAATTATAATCCATTGCAAAGAACATTGTTTTCTATAAATGTGGTAAATATCATTAGAGTTAACTACTTGTGTTATTGTCACACCCCAATTCCAGTAAACCCAACTTACCATTAGGAATCGGTGGTGTGAGTAAGATGTGTACCCATCTTATAAACCTACCAGGATCTTTGATAGCAGTACATTCACATTCACAATCTCACAATATGAACCAACCAAGTGCAGCAGAATCAGAGTATAATAGCGGATCATAATTTACAATGGGAAAATTGTCTAATGATAATACATAATAATAACCAAGTTTATCCCAATCACACATATTCATGACTTATACATAATAAGCCCCAAAGAATACCACTAAATAGTTCGGTATCAAAATCACTAGAAATATGCTATGCCACTCAAGGTGCCACGTATGCACAATGATCACAAGCATAGTCCTGGTCGTGCTCCTTAGCTTCTGGCATCTACCAGCCACTTACTCCGTACTCGGGTCCGAAGGGGAGAGAGTCACATACAATCGACACTATACTTGCATCATCATCTAAATGGGGGCATATACATGGGGTGAGCTTCCGACTTGCTCAGTGAGGGGTGGGGTTCATGCACAACCAAGCACAAGAATTCACCAATATAATATTCTATGATGACATGAATGCAAAAATTAAACACATAGTCTATGATGCGAATGATGCAATCCATTTAATTATTAAACCACCTAACAATACAACTAAGTCGGATAATGCTACTACGGAACATTAGGTTGTATCCCTGGTCTTAAAACTCGTACATCGACTAAACTGTGATACAAGCTCTAGCCATGATTAGGAGCCTGTCGGTCCTAGGATGCATCTATCGATCACCCAACAAACCCTTGATAACCCCTTACTGGCAGCCGTGGCACTGGGATTACCATCGACCATGCCAAACTAGTTCCCACCTTCGACAACAATCACATCATATCGCAGGTGTGGCATTCTGAAAAGTTTCATCAAATATACCACCATTGGATTATCCAAGGGGATATAGCATGGGGAATGTCACCTAACCACAATATCCTACATGCCTTGTATAATGTGTCCTTCCCACTAGCGGCCACTTTGATGAGGTGTCCATTCTACATGCCTATGTCACTTACTATGTCTACATGGGGTTGCCAGTTCACCTCCCTCATCTATTGATGTGGACCATGGTGATAAGGTCTGAGGGAGGGGCATGTACGCTAGAAACCTCTACTATGGACGGATCCTAACTGAGATCTTCCTATGCTTTGTGTGGACTTGGAGGATGAGGAAAGCTTGGGGGTTGATATCTTGGACTTCAACTAAGACACTCTAAAGAAGATGAAGCTGAACATGGATGAGGTCACTGAGGATGAGGCTGAGGGGGAACAACCAATGGAGATAGAGGACCAACTGGGAGGTGGTGATGGGGGTGGTCACGATGGTGATCAGGATGGTTATAGAGGTGCCGATCCTATTGCCCCTCCACATGGGTTTCCAGTTGAAGGTGCTCCACCACTTAACCCTCAGACTATGGGGACTTCTATTGCCTCCTCCTCTAAGGGCTCTAGAGCTTTGAGGCTATAGACTCAGTGATGTGATGGCCCACCTGGGTACCACCACCAATCTACTGAGGAGGATGGATAATCGGATGGAGAGTATGGAGAGGAGCTACTACCTTCTGGACAACTGGGTGGCCTCCCTTGAGACACAGATGCAGGTAGTGGTCTTCCACCTTGCCATTCCAGTGCCGGGGCCAACAGCATAGGATCAGAACCAAGCTCAAGGCCAGGGGCAGAATCAGCAGCAGGACCACCAGTAATAGTGGCTTATGTTGCCATGGTAGTCTTAGGATTTCTCGTTTTATGCTTTCTGGCATAGTCGGCTTTTCTTTACAATTATGATGTTTTAGGTGTTAGTTTGATTTTTTTTTCTGTCATTTACTTATGTCACTTGAATTCCGAGATTTTTTAGGCTAGTTAGGATTTCCTACTTTCTGTCATTTATTTTGAGAAAAATTGGTGCAAGGTTATATACTCAGTTCTCTTTGTATATAATGAAATAGCTTTGACACCTATACTTGTCTCCTATATGTGCAATTATATTATTTATTGCCTTTGAGATTTTTATTCTTAATCCTAATCCCCATATCAAGGTTCGAGTAAAATTGTTAGTTAAGGCAGAGCATCACGCTCTGATACTAAGCTGTCACACCACAATTTCAGTAAACCCAACTTAACATTAGGAATACCGGTGGTGTGAGTAAGACGCGTACCCATCTTACAAACCTACCAGGATCTCTGATAGTAGTACCTTAACATTCACAATCTCATAATACGAACCAACCAAGTGCAATGAAATCAGAGTATAATAGTGATCATAATTTACAATAATGAAATTGTCTAATGATATTACATAATAATAACCAAGTTTATCCCATTCACACATGTTCATGACTTATACATAATAAGCCCAAAAGAATACCACTGAATAGTTTGGTATCAAGATCACCAAAAATAAGCTATGCCACTCAAGCTGTTGCGTATGCACAATGATCACAAGCATAGTCCTGATCGTGCTCCTTATCTTCTAGCATCCACCAGTCACTTGCTCTTTACTCGGGTTCGGAGGGGAGAGAGTCACATCCCATTGGCACTACTATACTTGCATCATCATCTAAAAGGGGGCATATACATGGGTGAGCTTCCAACATGCTTAGTGAGGGGTGGGGTTCATGCACAACCAAGCACAATCATTCACTAATATAATATTCCATGATGACATGAATGCATAAATTAAACGCATAGTCCATGATGCAAATGATGCAATCCATTTAATTATTAAACCACCTAACAATACAACTAAGTCGGGTAATGCTACTACGACACATAAGGATGTATCCCTAGTCTTGAAACTCGTACATCAATTACACAGTGATACAATCCCTAGCCATGATTAAGAGTCGATCGGTCTTGGGATGCATCCATCGGTCACCCAGCAAACCCCTAATAACCCCCTCTTGGCAGTCATGGCACCGGGATTACCAGCTGCCACGTTGGACTAGTTCTTGTCTTTGGCAACGATCAACTCATGCCGCTGGTGTGGCATTCCAAAAAGGTTCATCAATCATACCACCATTGGGTCATCCAACACCTTAACCCTATTGGCAAGGGGACGTACCATAGGGAATGTCACCTAACCACAATATCTTACATGCCTTGCATAATGATACAATTAGTATGGACCATGTGACACCATGATTACTATCAGCCACGAAGCAGGTCTATTTCTAAATTTAGTCCCGGATACACAATAATACTATCGGCCACAAGGTGTAATCCATGAGTGTATACCTATTCTAGCATACAAAGTAGTTAAGTATAGACTACGTACAACCGAGATTATTATCGGCCATGAAGCATATCCATTTCCAAATGCAGTCCCAGAGTATATGATATCGGGATTACATCTAATTCTAAGACATATAATCAATGCATGAATGCAACAATAATATGGCAATAACGGTATCGAAACCACTTCGACCACACCAGATTCTGTCTCACAACATACATCTCATATTCAATATCCATATTCCAACAATAATATATTATGAAATAATATCACATGTTATGGAACATCGATAACCATTTAAGTAATTTATAATCATGTGAAAATCCTAACACATTCGAGCAGTTCTACAATAATTAAACAATCTGAAAACAAAAGTCAACCATCCCTCACTTAGTTGTGTTCTATCAAATTGGTTCCAAGTGTGTCAATCGATTATTCAACTCACTACCGACCTCAGGGTACGTATCTGTCCTAGGCACAAAGATAACCAAACATCAATGTGTGTCAGGAACATCAGAAAGGGCCCACAGGGGTTACCCCCAAAGGGTAAATGTACTGTCAAACCTTGACAGTCCAGGGTGTCACCAGATTCACCTTACCGGAAATAGGTGGAAACCCACTGAATTCATCAGTGGTGAATCCAATGGCACTGGCAGAGAGCTCATAAGAGTTCCTATTCACCTGAAACAATCCACCGAATTCAGGCCCAGGTGTCTCCAGTGGTCTATTTCCAGTGGGAACACAAAAAGTGCCCATGTCTTTTGGGGCTTTTTGGCTCGGGCCCGATCTTCAGGATTTGGTCCATGGAGTTTGTAGAGGATATTCCTACCTTCATTTTAACCTAAAGAAATCCTGATTCCATTGGACCATTTGGGAGATACACTGATCGAGAGATCAAAACCCTAGATGGTCATTTGGTTATAAGTGTTGCCGGAGCTCATTGGACTTTGTTTGAGCTCGGCAATCACACCGGGGAGGTGAAATGGTCATTCCCTGAGCTCCAGGACATGTCGGGTTCCTAGTTCACCTCTTATCCAACTTAATTAGGTCAACCTGAAGAGAAGAGAGTGGTAAGAGATATAGAACCTACCTCTGACAAGATTCCACCAAGGGTGCGTGTAGCCGGGAGCAAAGGCGAGCCTCCCTCTTCTTCTTCTTCTTCTTCTCCTTCGCCCTTTTCTTCCCTTTTCTCCTCTTCTTTCCCTCTCCCCATTTTTTGTACAAGTGAGAGGTGAGAAATGAATTCACCTCTCCTATTTATACTAAGTTGTGTCCTTAGGGCCTGTTTGGTTGGCCCATATCCGATCAAATTGGGTTATTTCACGATTCGGGGCATGTGGGCTGACCTCCTTAGACTCATATGGAGTACAAGTCATGAGGAAGGTGTGGGAGAGTGTGTGGGGTCATCTGGGGTTGTTCACTATGTGGGTGGTGGGACCCATGGGCATCAAAGCCCATTGGACAGCACAGGTGGCCACCAGATTCAGCCCACCCAATCTAGGCCCAGGTGCTTCTGGTGGTCTGTTTCCGGTGGTCAAGATAGTTAGGTGTCTTGACTGCTTGTTGTCCCTTAGTTTGTCTCCCATAGGTGGTTGCCTTAGGTGTTAAGTATGGTCTTCCGACAGTTTTGGTGGGTGTCGGGATTTAAGTGGAGTGTCGGTCACTTACCGTCTGGGATCGGAGGGTTTGAATCCCCTCCAGTTGGATAAGTAGGAGATGCACTAGAAAGTGGGGTCATCCTTCCTCCTTTGGCAATGAGCTTCAATGAGCTAAAACTCGGTGGTGCTTTCCACTCTTGGTCTGAGACATATCACAAAAGTTTAATTTAGACAGGGTTAGGGCACAGGTGTAATATATTCTGATTATTATTATCTATATGAATCTTAGAATCATTTCATCACTTTATGAACTTAAAGTAGTGCATCATGGATCCTGGATGGATTTGTGGACACATGTGTGTGTCTATGTCACCAGCCTTCAGGTGAGTGGAGGCGGGGTGTGACATATATTGTCATGAAAGAATATTTCAACTCTAGATCTTTGTCTTGGGAGAGACAATCTAGAAAGGTTGCATCCCAATCCAAAATATAAAGAAAATATTTAATACCACCTTCTCTTCCAACTCCAAGATCCAAGACAAAGTCCTCCCTAGAAGGAGGAGACTTCTTCTTTCTTTCTCTTTTTCTTAACTTTTTTGTTCTTTTTTCTTTTCTTCAAAAATTATCCCTCACTAATCCAAGCCTCATGAGAATCTAATTTTGAATTATTTTTATCTGAAACCACGTCAACAGCATTTCTAAGGTCCCTCATCCACATCAACAAACTCATCTTTAAGCAAATGGAAGCTAACTGGACCATTACCTTCCTCTATCCCCAACGACTCATCCCTATTATCTCGCGTAGATTCACACCTTGACTCCTCAAAATTAGTAGATAAATCCTCCTCCAAATCTTCCTCTCCATCCCTCAATATTGCAAATGAATTATTATTTGAATTTGAAATTTGAAAATCTGCCCTCCCACCTCTTTCCTTTGTTGTAGAAAGTAATTTATGAAATCATTTCCTTTTCTACCCTTCTCATGCTCACTATTAAGTTTTAAAAATTTGAATATCTAAATCCCTATGCATCCTCTCGTTTGAACGCATCAGATTGGAGCCACCCTCCCAGTCACTTGAGGTGGATTATTATCAAAGCTTACACATTTTTTGTTCCACAGAGTGTGAACCTTCCGAGTTTGGTGATCTGCTACCGGTCCACAACAGTTTGCTGGATTATGTCCAAAGACCTTACAGTCACTACAATGAGATTTTTTCCAATCATAACGAAGCTCCTAATTGAAAATCCTCCACCTTCTCATCTTTAATTGCAACTAAATCAGACAACTCATTAATATAGCATTTGTAACCAAGCATAATCTTGTAAAAGACAGCATTTCCATGTTTTTGTCCTCTTATCAGTGGACATGGGGAGAACAATAATGCTAACAATGGCACTTAATGCCTTCGAGGACCAGTAATGAGAAGGAAGATTTGGAATACTTACCCATAGTGGGAT
Organism: Macadamia integrifolia; assembly: GCF_013358625.1. NCBI lineage: Eukaryota > Viridiplantae > Streptophyta > Magnoliopsida > Proteales > Proteaceae > Macadamia > Macadamia integrifolia. The sequence goes on from NC_056570.1 coordinate 12,285,726, forward strand.
TGAACTCAAATCAATTTTCACAAGCACAGAGTCAGTGCTCCAAGGACGAAGAACCAGAGACTTTCAATGGATATACCATGGAACTCCCTCTATAAACTTATCCCTATCCTCCAAACAATTAAAATGAAAGTTAAACAGGCAACAATCTAGCAAATTAAGATCCACATTTCCAGAAATTTTCCATAAAGCATTTCCCTTTCTCCTGCTGATGGCAATGCTGAAGGTGGGAGGTGGGGAAGCGGTTTTCTGATGTCTTTTGTACTTTGTCATTCTTTTCTTAATAAAATTATCTTTTAGCAAAA
>NC_056570.1:12286047-12307612 GCF_013358625.1 Macadamia integrifolia
AGCCATGCAATTAAAATTAAATAAATAAATAACTGAAAATAAACAACCCATGCAATTAAAAAAAAAAAAAAGAAAAAAAAGAAAAGGAGATTCTCCTTTGTAGAAAGAAAAGAGGTCTTTTTCTTATGAAGTGTCTAACCAAGGCATTCTTCCAACGACATATCCCTCCTTGCACTACATCAATTGGACAATTTGCAACTCTGATAACATCCAGCACCATTGGTTAAATGTACTTGAGTTCCACTCCATCCTTGTTTCACTAGGCAGCAGTAGAAGAAGGAAATAGGGAATTCCACATCATCTCCTCCACTTGGTAACTTATTAACGGGTGCATGCAACATTTTTGTTCCAAATTCGTATGTCTGATTTTTATGTTTCTACTAATTTGGAATACTTATGTACATGAAAATGTTAAATAGTAAAAATAAAAAATTTGGCACTCATACATATGAAATGCATTTTAATAGAAGTATATCTTCTAGTGACGATAATGGTTGTGGAGGCAGTCGCAACAGGGGATGGTAATTGAAGCTGCATTAGAGATGTTGGTGGTGGAGGTGGTAGATAAAATAAGGCCTCTTTACTTTTCTTCATCTCTTCTTAGAAAAAAAAAACTATATACAAACTGGAAACAGCTGGCTAGCTATATATAACCTTTGACCATGCCCCACCCTTCCGGCTTCGCTCAGCTATTACATAATCTATATCTGTGTCATGAATTTTTTATTATTACTTTTTTTTTTTCCTGAAAAAAGCTCAAGCACACTTGGGGTAAACAAAGCAAACATTGGGCCTACAGCCCATATGGACTAAGAAAGCCGAAGGCCCATGAGACCTTATAATGCCCCAGTTTCAGGGTGGAGAAAGTTCTTCCAAGGTTCATAAGATTAGCTAATAGCCACACACTACCTGAATTATGGGTGTTAAATGTCACCTGAAGTTGTTTATCAAAATTGAATTAAACCGTTTAAATCGTAACCATCAAAATATTTGATAAATAGTTCAGTTCTTCTTGGAAAATGGCCACTGTTTGATAAATGGCTTGGTTTAATTTTAAATCATTTAGCTATCGGATTTTAACTATTTATAAACTATTAAACAAGATTATATATAACCTGGCGAGACTATTTATTACAAGTCTCCACATTTTGGAAACTGCACTAATTGGAAACATTTAATGAATGGCTAAAATTTGAAATTACTTAAGAACCATTTTGATGATTGCACTAATTGGAAACGTGTAAAGTAAGTGTACTGATTGAAAATGTGTAAAACAACAACTGCCTAATGTAGTTGGTGAATTGTGATGTCTGTAAAACCCATGCTTACTAGGAGGTTTCAAAGTCGACCCTCTTAGTTGTTTTCTACTTCCTTCCGATCCAAGCTGATCCGGATTGGTATCAGCCTTGGCTGATCTCATTTCCGATGCTACCCAAAACACTGTAATACACCCCTCCAAAATGTCATACATATCTCTTATATAATTGGCATCGGAGGGAACCCTCCCCATAAGTATTATGTAGGGTCCTTTTTGTTACCCATTTTTTGTTTTTTGTTTTTTTTCTAAAAACATCACTTTCAATCTTTTCTCAAAACATGAAGAAGCGTGTTTCGTGTCCAATTCATTTCAAAAGGAAAAAAATAAATAAACATCACATAAATGTTCTGCTTTCAATGCGTTAAAAAAAAAAACGCAAAAACATCCAGAAACCTTTTTCTTTTCCCCCCTTTTTATGGCATTGCTATAAACACGCTAATGCTCTGTTTGGATGCGCAGAAGAAAAAATGGTACAGATTACATATGTTTTTCTTGGCCTCAATGTTTTCTTGCCAAGCGTTTTCATCAGTATGTGCTATAGAGTCGAGTCCACATCTACTATTTTCATTGAGTTTGCAGTGGGTATGCATTCCTGGTCCTTCCACCCATCCGATGCATGTTGGGTGATTTGGAGAGGATGGATCGGGTCATATCGGGATTGAATGAGAACTATTTAACTTTTATTGAAAGCAATGAAGAGAACTAAACACCTCCATATGAGTGACCTCAAAGAGGTAAGAGGAATTGAACTCAGAACCACACGGCTCCTGAGGCGATGGTCTCTTGCCAACTCGGCTACCCCTTGGGGTTATCACGGTGCCCTATGTGAATTTATGAGTATAATCGTTATATGGGTTTAATATCAGCTCTAAATGGAACCCAGATGAGAGGGCAGGGGTCGTGGAAGGCATCTAGTTCTTTCTTCTTCAAACAGAAACTTCAGGTGGTAGTGGTTGCAGCGGAAAACCGGCGTTCAATGACCAACAACTTCTACTGCTCGACGGCCCACTCTGTCCCATTGGAAGAAAGAAGCTTTGCAATATCAGACATCCCAACAAATGCACCATCCCAAATGACCCCCAAACTGAAAAAAAAAATCTCACCTTGAAACTTGAATACAACAGAGTAGAGAATAGAAGGCGCAAAAACAAAATTGCAGATCAACAATGGATGATCCTTCTGGTAAGCAATAGATCCCAGCTTTTGTTTGAGGACAACCGACCAAGGCCGGGGAGACACAGTCGCCGGAAGCCTGGTCACTCACTTTGGCTTTATCTACAGCCTTCCACCCTGTGTAGTATCACTTTGGCTTTATCTACAGCCTTCCACCCTGTGTGGTATCACAACCGTCTTGAGCAATTAGCTTCAGCCCTCTATAGAGATTGGTGTTAGTCACGGTGGAGCCCATATTTTATTGAGCATTTAGTATTGATACTGAACAACTCTCTCTCTCTCTCTCTCTCTCTCTCTCTCTCTCTCGCTACAGATTCCAATTTGTAATAAAAATAAAAAATAGTACATCAAAAGACTAAAGAGCTAAAACACCCACCTTCAGCATTGTCATCAGCAAAGGTGCTTAACAGCCACTAAGAAAAACAATAGCTACGTCTAGCTTGGGCATCCTTCACAGCCTCTTCATGTATGTCATATGGAAGATTTGGTGAAGTTTCTAATAGGCCTGATTTAGTTGCTGCTTTAGCAAGGAAAACAACGATGACATTAGTTTCTTTGAAACAATGCGTTAACTTCCATATAGACCGAAGATAATGATAAGTTGCACTCCATTCTTGCAAGACAAACCATAGAATGATATTAGTCTGCATTGCTGCCACTACCGCCTCTATGTTTGTCTCAATCCATAGAGCTTTAACTCTAATGATTTTTTCTCTCCATATTCCTTCTACTAGCCCTTGGAATTCTGCCATATAATTTGATTGTATTCCTAAGAAAGCATTAAAAGAGTCAACAATGACTCCCTTATGATCTCGAAAAACACCTGTTGCACCAGCTCGTCCTGGGTTTCCCAATGAACAACCATCAACATTCAATCTATACTAGCCAACCATGGGAGCACACCAAGCACTTCAAGAATAGAGATTTTTTCCTTTGGATGACTCTTCAATCCCAAATTTCTGCAATAAACTAGATCATTGGCGTATTGAATAACACCTTTCATATCAAGATTACACTCCTTCACTTTTCTAAGAATCATTTCAAAGACATGACCAGAGTGCTTGCTTCTATTGTCATACCGCTTCTCATTCCTCTCCCTCCAAATGTTGTCCACCACAATCACAAACCCTGCAGTCCAAGGATCTTTCAGCGCTAGTGTGCATGTTTTCCTCTTCCACCATATTATCAGATCAAGGATAGAATTCTGTCTATTCCATCCTACACCGAAACATGCCACATGTCGTTTCCAGATCTCTATAGAATAATTTCACTCAAGAAAAAGATGATGGAATGACTCCTCAGATATTCCAGACAGACTACACTTTGAGGCTAACAAAACTCCCTTAGCACATACTCTATCATCAGTTGGGATCTTCCCATGAACCAACCTCCATCTAAAATTAGTTTGCCTAGGCTGCAATTGTTTACCCATATAATTGACATCCATAGAACTTTTGGATTTTTTCCCATGCAAAATGTGTGGCAAACATCCCAGTGGACGAACAACTTTAGGCGCATCTGTCCTCAACGGAGTATTGGGGAAGGCAAACGGAGGTAGCTATCTCAATGAAAGTTCTCAAAAAGTCCGATTTGATTCTTAGAAATGACCATTGATTATTTAGTATAAAATCAAAAACATTTGTGTTCGTATTTACAACAAAAATAAATAAATAAATAAATATCTGGTCAAATTTCTCCATTATTGAAAAATTTCCAAGCCATCTATCTTTCCAAAAGGTTATAGATATACCGTTGCCAACAACCCTTCTTTCTTCACTTGCCACTGAATTCCAAACCCTCCTTATTCTAGGCCAAATCGAAGAAGATTTGTAGAATTTCCTCACAACATCATTACTTGTTGTGAACCTAGCTCTGAAATTTCTACTAACAACTAAGGAGCCATGCTTGATGTGGCAATCCTATTTACAAAGGAGCGCCTTATTTATGTTATAAAGATGATGAATACCCAGACCTCCTTCATCTCTGGGCCTACGAGACATATCCCAACTTACTAAAATTGCCTTAGAGCATTCTACATCTCTCGTCCACAAAAACTTCCCCATCCATCTTTCAACTAAATATATAAGAGAAATGGGCCACCAATACACAGAAAAACTATGGACTAGCATGCCCAGAACAACGAACCGAATCAGCTGAGCTCTTCCTATTTCCAGCTAGCCAATCAACCCTTAATTTTATCCATAGTCGACATCAAAGCCTATATTTTTACCCTTCCTTAAAATTTTCCACTCCTAAATAATTAGTACAAAAATTACACACTGGAATTGGAATAACATTAGTAATGGCCCGCTTTCTATTAGGAAGGATGCTGCCCATAAACAATTTACTTTTCTCCATATTCATTCTTTGACTAAAAAATTCTTGTAGCAAGTAAGAAATCATTGAGACGCCTGACATACCCTATTGAGGCACCTATGAAGATGATATATCATTAGGAAATAATAAAGTCGTTGGGACCACTGCACCTCTTGGACCCCATAGAGCATTTATTTTATATTTTTTCTTTTTTTTTCTCATTTGGGAGCTTTTTCAATCCTCTGCAAAATACTTCCTTGGCTAAGATAAAAAGAATAGGGGACATAGGGTCCTTGTCACAAACCTCTCTCTCTCTCTCTCTCTTTCTCTTTCTCTCTCTCTCTCTCTCTCTGCCCTTTTATTCTTTTATTCTTTTCTTTTCAAAAAAGTGGAAAGTTTTATTTTCTTTTGATTTCTTTTCTCAGCATCCAAACACAAGCAAAGGGACCACCTTATGTAGTGTGGAACTGCACAACAATGGAAAAGCCTCAAGGGCCTTCAGCTTTTAGTCTTCCTCAAATCTCACAGCTGCTTATGCAACTCTAAGGGCCCATTTGCTTAGAGGGGAGTTGGGGGGTGGGAACACTATTAGTCTCACATGTTACTGAATGAAAAACAATGGAAGTAAAAATGGGTTAAAGTTAATCTTTCCCACCCAGCAGCTTAGTTTGGGAAATATAAAAATTCGCATTACTTTCCCATTATCTCATTTGCAAGTGAGCTTGGGGGTTGCAACGGTGTTGTTGGTGGCTTTGATGCGTCAACAATAGAGAAGGTTTTCAAATGGAGTTTATGCAGAGGTTCAGACAGAACCAAATAAGCATGCACCCAGAGGACCGTGAGAAAACAGCCTTCACCACTCCGTGGGGAACCTATTGTTACAAGGTGATATATTTTGGACTGAAGAATGCTGAGGAAACTTATCAAAGGGCAGCCATGGCCATATTGCATGACATGATGAACAAAGATGTAGAAGTCTATGTGGATGACATGATAGTAAAGTCAAAAGATTGGCAAAGGCATATTCCCACATTAAGGCGATTCTTTGAAAGAATCAGGAAGTATCAGCTAAAGTTGAACCCTCAAAGTGTGCATTCGGGGCAATAGCAAGAAAATTGTTAGCTTCTTGGTGAGTGAAGAAGGCATTGAAGTCGACCCTATCAAGATCAAGTCAATTCAGGAAATGCCCACGCCTTGGACTGAGAAGCAAATATGAGGACTTCTGGGTCACATCCAATATTTTAGCAGATTCATATCTCAGCTGACTACAATCTATAAATCAATTTTCAAGCTACTAAAGAAGGATCAGCCCACAGAATGGAATGACTAATGCCAACAAGCCTTTGACAAGATCAAGGAGTACCTTGTGAACCCGCCAGTATTGACATCGCCAGTGGAAGAAGAACCACTTCTATTGTATCTGTCTGTGGGAGAATGTTCCATGGGCTCTTTACTAGCACAGAAGGAAATAGAAAAGGGGGCAGAGCTTGCCATATATTACCTCAGCAAGAAGTTTCTGGAATATGAGACCAGTATAAATCTTTGGAAAGAACCTGTGCTGCATTGATTTGGGAACTAAAAGGTTGCGACACTATATGGTTTCCTATCCGGTGCATTTGATCTCAAAGATGGATCCCATCAAATATCTCTTCGAGAAATCGGCCTTAACAAGAAGGATGGCCTATTGGTTACTTTTTCTATCAGAGTTTGACATCACCTATGTTACTCAAAAATCTATCAAGGGTCAAAATATAATTAATCATTTGGCTGCTCACCCCATAGAAGATGGAAGATCCTTAGATGATGCCTTTCCTGATGAATGGATCGCAGTGGTAGAGGAAGAAGATACAATTAATGAATAACAGTTATTCTTTTATGGGGCGGCCAATCTGAAGGGATGTAGCATGAGAATTTTGCTTTTCACTCATGACAACCTTTATTTGCCTTCATCATTTCGCCTCGACTTTCCCTGTACCAACAATATTGTCGAATATGAAGCTTGTGCTTTGGGGCTCAAAACTGCTTTAACTATTGGGGTGAAAAGGATCAAGGTTTATGGTGATTCATCCATTGTTATCTGTTAGATACAGGAAAAGTGGAAAACTAGAGATGAGAAGCTAAATCCATTTCAAGAACATATGGAAGAGGTGATTGAACACTTTGAGAAGATTTTGTTCGAATACTTCCAGAGGGATAACAACAGGTTTGCTAATGCCCTTGTAACCATGGCTTCTATGGTAGAGTGCAACCCTATGGCTAGAGTCCAACCATTCTTGGTAGAACAAAGAAGTAGACCCATTTATCAGAATTTTGTGAACTTTCTCACTGTGGATGGTCGGTCTTGGTTCGCTCACATAGTGGATTTCATCAGGGAAAGGAAGTACCCAGTTGAAGCAACTGAGATAGAGAAGAAGTTTCTAAGGAGATATGCCATCTAGTTTATTCTTCAAGAGGATCTGTTGTACAAGAGATCTTATGATGGAATACAATTATTGTGTGTGGATGAAGAACAAGCTACAACCATCATGGAGAAAATTCATCAAGGCCTTCGTGGATCCCACATGAATGCCAAGATGTTATCTAAGAAGATCCTCAGGCTAGGATATTACTGGAATATATTAGAAGCAGATTGCATGAACTTTGTCAGAAAATGCCACAAGTGTCAGATATTTGCTAACATCATACATATCCCACCAACCAAGCTGCATTCACTTAGTTCTCCTTGGCCATTCTCCACTTGAGGCATCGATAACATTGGAAAGGTCAACCCTAAGGCATCCAACGGTCACTAGTTCATCTTGATAGCCATTGATTATTTCACCAAGTGGGTAGAAACTCAGTCCTATGTGGTCCTCATGTCTACTAAGGTAGTCAATTCATCCAGAAAAATATCATTTTCCGATATGGAATACCTCAAGGATTGATATCAGATCAGAGATCCCATTTCTGGGGTAAGACCAATAAAATCTACACAAAGTTTGGTATCATAAGGCATCGCTCTACCACTTATAGGCCGCAGACCAATGAAGCAGTAGAAGCAGCTAACAAGAACATCAAAGTCATCCTACAGAAAATGGTGGAAACACACAAGGATTGGGCTAATAAGTTACCCCTTGCCTCATTGGCATACCGGACTTCTGTAAAAACCTCGACAGGGGTAACCCCTTTCTCTGTGGTATATGGGGTAGAAGCAGTTCTATTCATGGAAATCCTGGTACCATCCCTAAGGGTGCTCCTTGATAGTCAGCTACCTAAAGGACAGTGGGTGAAGGCTAGACATATGAAAGCTATAGATAATTTGAAGAAATATCAATTGGGAACAGCTCAGGCCTTCAACAAGAATGTGAAGCCTCGTCACATGGAAGAAGGTGAACTTGTTCTTCGAGAACAAAGAGCTCGAATTCATGACCCAAGAGGAAAATTCAAGCCCAACTGGAGTGGCCTATTCACTGTCAAAGAGGTTCTACTAGGCAAAGCTGTGAAACTCATAGACCACAATAGTGAAGAAATACCCAGATGATCAACATGGATTAACTCAAGAAATATTATATTTGAAAGGGCGAATAGCCTGAATTACGTCAGACCTGATTCCTTTCGAGGGATACGTAGGCAACTTGACATGTGCAAGTGTAGTCTCAACCATCTAAAGGCAATAAATCGGTTCCTTGATTAATAATCAAAGTATCTTTAAAGATCATCATAGTTTTTGTCTCCTAAGAATTTCCATTTAGCATGTAAGGCCATTAGGTATTTGTCATCCACCTATTGGTCCATCACTTCTTATCCAGGATTATATCCCCCAAGAATCACCATTTGGCATACAAGGCCATCAGGTATCTGTCATTCACCTATGTTCCTTCAAATTCTTATCCAAGATTCTATCCCCTAAAAGAAAATCACTACCCAGCACTAGTTCATCAAGGCTAGTTTGTTCTCCACCTTTGGTCAGTCAAAGTCAAAAAAAAAAAAAAAAAAGAAGAGCTTGATGTAACAGCGATAAAGGCTTGTTTGAATCATTAGCTAATGACCAATGCTTTGATAAATCATTATATCTCTTTGTTTGTGTTGGTTTCAGGAAAAATCATGGGCTCGTTGGATAAGATGTTGAGGAAATGGACCTTAGACATAAATATGAGGGCACCAGGATTGATGGAATCCATGAATATGTCATTTCTTGGCCGAGTTGGATGTGTGAAGCTATATCACCAATTACTCCGACAGGTGCCTCAACACTGGGATGCCAACCTGTATGTATTTTTGTTTAGATTAACAGAGATTTGCTTAACTCTTGAAGAATTTCAGGTTTGTATGCTATCTCCACCCAAAGGCAGTTTGTTCCAACCCTCTTTGAAGGAAGATTGCTTAAAGGAAATTCAAGATTTCTTCGGATGGAAAGAAGAAGTAAAGAAGTTTGTCAGGTATGGGAAGATCGACTTTCTGAAGGTGGCTCAAATCTTCATCCAATATCTACCAATGGGAGGAATCCATCAGTAGAGATCCCCGGATGCTTATTTACTTTGCATGATAGCTCGTTATGTTCTTTGCACTCCTGGGCATGGTGCACCATCTGTTCTGATTGAGGTAGTAAAATAGTTGAAGAAAGGAGGTGACATCGTCCCTATAGTTCTTGTGGAAACGTTCAAGGGATTTGATGACATAAGCTATCACCATAGATTTGAACTAGATCATTATTAGGGGAGTCCTGCTATTTTTTAGATTTGGCTCCTCGAGAAACTAAAGCTCACCACATAACTAAGGGGAAGCTCACTCAGAGTTTTTTATTACCCGTATAAGAGAGAAGTTTTGGAATTCGACCTTATCATCGATTAGGAAAAGTACCTGTGGGAAAGGACTGTGTAGGATATCGTATGGAGGTGTCCAGGAAGCCACAAGAAGATTTTCTGATAAAGATCCCTGGCCATAACTATGTCAGATTTATGGGATTGACTCACACGTCCTTTTATTTGCCTATGTACATCAACCGATGATAAGGGATCGAGGAGACAGACCCAGAAGAGTTAGTGAACTTTCACCCACCTTTAGAATTGTCTCCCCACCTTGTTATTCACTTATCCCATCTGTGGTAGGAAAGTGGTCCCCCTTTTTATGTAATTCATTTTGTAATGGAATGAGGAAGTATTTGGATTTTCGTTTTATTCTGATTATTCTAAATTATAACTTGAGTTGTGGAACTGATTGTGCCTAAGCATTGCAAAAAAACAAAAAAGGAAGAAAGAAAAATTTTCTTTGTGCCAAAAGTATGTTTTATAAGATGCTGAAATAAAATAATAAACAAACAAGGGGAGGGAAAAAGAAAAAAGAAAGACCTGCTCCAGCCTCTGGGTCAGGTCCTGAATCAGCGCATCCTGTTGTGCTATTTCTTGCTCGTAGGAACTGATTTGGCTCTCCAAGGTGACAATCCTTCCATCCTAAGGAATACAAGAAAGGATCAAGAAGAAGAAGAATAAAAGAAGAAGGGCAAAAGAAAGAGGAAAGTGGAAAATAACTTGGCAACTATCACCTCGCACAGGCCGTAGTGCATCCTCCTAATCTCAGCATAGACCTCCGAGGACACCTGAGAAAGAGTATATCAGCCAAAGGAAGTTAAGAGTTAATTGAAAAATGATCAAATACTCACATAATCATAAGGAATAGGCAGCCCAAGGGAAGTGTCTATATCTGTGTTTGGCTTTAGAAGATGAGGGAGTCTGGGGTTGGCTGCGTTGGGATAGGTCCAAGCAGGGAAGCCATGAAAGGGGATGTTAGCAACCTTGAGAGACCCGCTGGCACTAATAGAGGACCCTACTTGTGAAGGATCGGTAGCATTGGCATGCGACCGAATAGCAGAAGGATCTACACATCTCACTCTCCCCTGAAAGAACATCAGTTAAGACCAAAACAAGGAAGAATCTAAAGGAAATACTCAAGAAAGGGCAACATACCACTGAACCATCGAGATTGAGAGGGGTGCACACTATCTCCTCCTTCAGGAAGGCTCCGTAGTCCCTATTCAGATCAAGAAAGGAGTCCTCCCATACTCCGTTAGACAAGCATTTCATCTCATCTACAGGGACAATCTCTGGACAATGCATAGTGGGTGGAGGAAGACTAGGAGAAGGGCGTGGATTGATATCTAACCATTGGGGTACTACTCTCTCTCCTAAGTACTAGGCATCGCCCCATATGCCCTGAAAAAGGACTCGGTTCTCAGACAATTGATGAGCCAAGGTGACTCTCTCAGAATTTAAAAATACGAGGTTATGGAATGGTCTCCAAGTAACCTGCAAAAACAAGGAAGGGTAAGTACAACATCAGGAAAATAGAATTTCAGTGCCAGATATGGCATACCTCAGTAAGATCGTTCAAAAGAGAACGAGCACTGGTCCCTGGAGGATGACGTCGAGCCCGGACCAACTGGTTATTGCCCCACTTTGTGGCCCTGGGGAAGAAGAATGTCTCAGGATCCCTCAGTTTAGGGGCTATGGTCCCCAGGTGCTTAAAACACCAGAGTTGTTTCAAGAAATCAATGTAAGAAAGTGCAGACCAAATGACTGAAAGGAAATAGATATGAGAAGGAAAGTTACCTGGATAATGTAGCCTCCCCCCTTGAGGCCCCTATCTCTATAAGATAGTAGGTCCAGGGACCGCAGGAGATATGCATAGGCAGCCCCACCCCAGTCCCAGGAATCTATTGTGCAAAGATCTTTGAGGAAGTACACCAGGTGGATATCTACTCCCCCTCGGAGGTCACTGAAGAGGCACTGACCCATCGCAAACAGCAAGAAGGAACGTGCTACCTAAGACATATTGCTTGGATTCTCCCCCAGGCCGAATTTCCACCATCGGGCACTAATCTCCCCTAGGCTGATACATGTCTGGTTAGCTTTAATGGTGATACTGATCAGATCTGCAAACTCGCTGGAAGTCAAAAATCCTGTGGGTAGGGTCATGGATCTACCCACAAATGGAATGCCTGTCAAGGCATAGAAGTACATAGACATAACGGTGATCTTGCCCACAGGAAGGTGGAAAGTGTGAGTACTTGGCCACCACCGCTCCATTAGGGCCCCCACCAATGCCGGATTAAACTTTTGGGTTTCTATAACGGTCAGCCAGTACAGATAGGTATTATCAACCATCTCCTTCACCTTGGGAGGGAGCATCCTATGCCAGGAATGAACCATGTTCAGATGGCCATAGGAGGCCAAGGTAGGTGGTTCCTTCCCCTCATGCTAATGGAAATAAAGAATGCAAAAATATTAATAAATAAAGAAAAAATAACAAAAAGCAAAAACAATAAAAAAAGAAAAAAGAAAGAGAGAGCAATAATACAGGAATAAAAGATGATCAAAATAATGAATGAAATGTAGACTTACACAGGAACCCCATATGGAGTTGCAGATATGATTCTTACTGTTGTAAAGAGTCTGCCCAGAATACCAGTCACCCAGGCCCTCATCCCTGTGAGAAGGACTGCTACAGCTCTCAAGCTGAACTTCTCCCATAGACTTTCTCTTTCTCCTTTCAACAATATTTTTCAAAATTATAAGAAGCCCCAAAGAGTTTTCTAAATTACAAGAAGCCCTAAAATTTTTTTCAATTTGTATAAAAACCCATAAGAATATCAAATTCCCCAAATGAATCCTGCTTCAAGAACAAGATGAAGAATCCTCAAGAACTTCAAGAACTCTGAGAGCAAAATGAAGAAATTTCAAAAACAATGAAGGAAAATTCTAAGAAATACTAGAGAGTTCTATGAACTCCCTTCACTCATAAAAGCTAAAAGAAAAATATTTTGGGATTCCAATTCAGAAGTCCAAATTCAATTCAAAGAAGAACCAAAGAATCAAAGGATTCCAAATCAAGCATTAAAATTGAAAATTCAAATAAAAAATCCAAATCAATTGTTATTGTCTTTTACAGGGTGGAAAGACCAACGAGTTTCTTTCATGTAATTGACAAGACCAGATAGCCCAGACTGATTCGAAAGAAACCACCTGGAAGACCAGATAGCCCAGACTAGTTCGAAAGAACCTACCTGGAAGACCAGATAGCCCAGACTGGTTCGAAAGAAACCGCCTGAAAGACCAGATAGCCCAGCCTGGTTCGAAAGAACCTGCCTGGAAGACCAGATAGCCCAGACCGGTTTTAAGGAACCCGCCTAAAAGACCAGATAGCCTAGCCCGATTTGAAAGAACCCGCCTGGAAGACTAGATAACCCAGCCCAGTTCGAAAGAACCCACCTGGAAGACTAAATAGCCCAGCCTGATTCGAAAGAACCCACTTTGAAGACTAGATAGCCCAGCCTAGTTCGAAAGAACTCACCTAGAAGACCAGATAGCCCAACCTGATTTGAAAGAACCCACCTGGAAAACCAGATAGCCCAGACCAGTTTGAAAGAACCCGCTTGGAAGACCAGATAGCCCAGACCGGTTCTAAAGAACCTACCTGGAAGACCAGAGAGCCTAGTCCGATTCGAAAGAACCCACTTAGAAGACCAGATAGCCCAGCCCGATTTGAAAGAAGCCACTTGGAAGACTAAATAACCTAGCCCGGTTCAAAAGAACCCACCTAGAGACCATATTCCCTGAACTGGCACATGTGAAGCCCAACTAAGGAAAATCAAAGAATCAAGTGTTTTACCTGTTACAAGATTCGAAAAGTAGCGAATTCCTCTCTTGTAACCTTCGGTCCTAGATAGTCCAGATTGGGTCAAAGGACCTAGGATGGAGACCATATTCCCTGAACTAGCACATGTGAAGCCCAGCTAAGAAAAATCAAAGATCAAAGTACTTACATCTTTTGTAGGATTGGAAGAGCAGCGAATTTCTTTCCTAAAAATCTATGGCTTAGGTAAGTCTTGAACTTTAAAGTAGTTAAGAGATATTACCTGTTACATTTTCAACTTCATCATTAATGAGCAAAATGATGGCAGTACATGCTCTAGGTGACAAAATGCGGTCATTCTTTTCTTTTCCCTTCGGCCATTGGCACAGACTTCGACCAAAAAGGGGCATTCTTTAACATCCAATTTTGTCATCCTCCTCAGACTATGATGAAATATGGATCTTGGATGTGAATTCCGGCTTTCGACTAATAGAGATGTTGATGGAAACATTCTCCTACCTAAAACCCTAGAAATCCCCACGTGGGAGAGGGGAAGGTCTAATTTTGGCTTTTTTATATAAAGGAATCTAGTCAATATGACTGTACAGATGAATAGTGCTTAGAAACACGATTATGATGATATATGATACGTCAAAATTGGACTGACGGATTCTCCAGCAATCATCCCTGGAAAATCATGCTTTCCCGCAGATATGCCATGCACGTGGACAGTCCCGCTAGAAATCTAAGAAAATCCCCTACCTATCCTAAATACCCCAAAATTCATCCCCTACCTACCCAGATAACCCAGAAACACTCCTAGACTTGAAACCCTAGAAATCCCCACGCAGGAGAGAAGGGGGCCAATTTTGGCTTTTCATATATGAAGGAATCTGGTTAAGATGATCATACAAATGAATAAAGCTCAGAAATACGATTCCGACGATATATGATACGCCAAAATTAGACTGATAGATCTCTCGTATTCATCATCGCGCGTGCGTTGGCCTCACGTGCTCGCTGCCTATGGCTGCTGCCCATGGCAGCGACGTATGGCTGCAGCCATATATACAACCATGCCAAGCCCCAAGGCCACGCATATAGCCCATGCTGCCCATGGGCCTGATGGCCTGTGCCCCCGCGGACATAGACCAGCACCCCCGCGGCACTAGCCTACTCCCCCACTATCACAGGCCCGCAGCTTTGCCAACCTTGCTGCCCAATGCTACTCACATTTGCCTTGCTGCATGCATGCATAGCCAGCAGGCCAGCCCGCACACATGCGTGCACTAATTGCTACCCATACATGGATGCGCCTGCTGCCCATGCTCGTACCACCTCAGCCATTACCCTCGCGTCATCAGTTATGTACCCGTGTTGTCACCTGCACTACCTGGCTAAACTGACCATACATCGGGCACTTCGGCCTGGTCCTGTGTGCTATCGTCAGTGGCCAGGATTGATGTTTCCTTTCTTCTCCCATTTTTCCAAAACTACCTTTTTCGGATAAAATTTCTCTCTCCTCCCATTTTTTTTGAAAACCACCTTTTACCCACTAGACAAAAGCCCTCACCACCCATTTTTTCCTTCAACTCCCCCATTTACCCATTGGACAAAAACCCTATCCCTTCACTTTAGACAGCCCCCCTTTTGTCCACTGGATAAAGGGATTCCCCCTCTCCTATTTGGCCGTAAAAAACTATAAATATCCACCATCCTTAGAAAAAATAGACCAACACACCAGAATCCCCCTTTACTCTTTTATAGTGAAATTTTCCTCTTCGCACCCTCTTGATTTTCTTCTGATCTTCGAAGTGATCTTCCTTAAGATCTGAAAACTCATTTGAATCTTTGAAGTGTTCTTTGGGATCTTGAAGATCTTCAATCCAAATTCTTTGTTATATCTAGTTTTTAGCAAAAAATAGTATGTTCTTGAGCCACCTCCCTTGAGAGTTCTTGAGTGTTCTTGAGCGTTCTTGAGTTGAAACCCCCCCTTTTGAGGTTCTTCGGGTCTACGAAGAGATCTTTGTTAGGATCTGAAACTCTATTCGGATCTTCAAAGTGTTCTTCAGGACTTTAGAGTTCTTCAATCCATTTTTAGGTTAGCTCGTTTCTTTACAGAAATAGTTGTTCCTAGCCGAACCCCTATTCGATTGTCCCTAGAATCTTTTCAAAAATAACAATTCCCAACGAAAGCTCTGCCAAAGTGCCACCTCAGCCTAGCCCTCCCTTAGCTTATCCCTAGTGGAAGCTCTGTCGGAGTGCCACCTCATCCTAAATCCAAAAATAGCCTCCCCTAGTCGAAGCTCTGCCGGAGTGTCACCTCATCCCAAGCCTAGAAATAGCCTTCCCTAGCCAAAGCTCTGTCTGAATCCAAATAAGAAAATAGCCTTCCCCAACTGAAGCTTTGTCCAAACCCAAATCTGAAAGTGACCGTTCCTAGTCGGAACTCTATCCAAACACCATCACAATCAATATCTCTCAAGAAAGCATGTTGAAGGTCAAGACCATCTTCCCCTGAGCTAGGAGAACACGAAAGACAATCCGAATGGGTACTAGTCAGGTGCCCACTCCTCTTGACCTGAAATAGGGGATAAGTTTAGGTGTAAGTTCAAGTTAAGTTCGGGCCCTTTTGTCAGGAAAAGGGCCCACCCTCGGGTCTGAGGCCCATAACCCTAGGTGGTGAATCCAAACCCCATTTGTATGATCCCGATCCTCGAATTGGACCATCATCAAAATCTCCATCTCAAATAATGAATTTTACACTCTTACAAAATAGGCCTCCACATATCTCCAAGCAGTGATACGACAGTGTGGAGCCCAAAAGCAAATCACACATGGAACGAACCCCTCCCCTCACATGAAAGAGAAGGAAAGAGGAGAGAGGATGGGGAGGCATAGCCCATTTCTCTGGCCAATACCCTCACAGTAGTAAAGAACATCATAATAAGGTTTAGACAAGTTTTCAATCAACATTTCTACTTGCTCTGCTTCTAAAGGCTAATCTGCCATCTTGGCGGCCTTATCCTTAAACCTCATCAAGAAGGCGGTGAATCCTTCTCTTGGCTGTTGTCTCAATGTCTCAAGCTCCCGATGCTTCACATCCACTTCGGTGTTATATGAGTACTACTTGGTGAAGGCTTTTACTATTGTTGTCCAATTCTGGGTTTAGGATGGTTCCAACTATGTGAGCCACCTTAATGCTGGTCCTGATAGGACTAACATGAAGGCTTGCCCCATCTAGTTGTCCAACAGCTACCATGATTTAGTGATACTGAGAAGGACTTTGAGATGAGCCTTGAGGTCCCCTGACCCATCAAACCTATTGATCTGCCACTTGAATTTTTTGAGAATTCTTGCCCCGAAGAAGAAACTCATCTCATTAAGCTCCACCACTTGGCTTTCCGAACTCTTCCCTATTCGGATCAGATTCTCTAACTTTTCCAATTGTTCTCTAATTCTTTTTTCTCTCTCCATATCTGGAGGTTCCATTCGGACATGCGCTGTAAACTCCTCTTCCTTATCTTCAATCACTATCCTAGGAGGAGGGACTCTAGAATAGGTTCCCTGTTGACCATTTGGACGGGTAGGTGAAACTCTTCTCTAACTAGTTGGCTTGGCTTGCTTTGGCTCTCCTGAGTCCACTTGAGAAGAAGTCCCATGATGACCCGTAGGTCCATTCTGATCCAACTCTCCTATAGCCTATGCTGGTTCAGCCCTGGGAGGATTTCAGCGCATGTGTAATATCTGAGCTAGCCCAACCTTGACCTCGGCCATTTCTATTTGCAAAGTCTCCACGGGGTGGACCCAAACTTGCTCGGGGGATTCTGGGTTGTGTGGGTCCATGTGAATCGGGTCGTAATCACTTGGTGGTTGACAATTTCGGAGAGACGATGGAGGTGACATTGGACTTAAGCGAGTCAACCAATTACCCTAACGTGTCCAAATGGACTGCAAAGAATACTTGAGGTGTGGAATTATGCCTGAATCAAAAGTGACTTATTTTGGAATTCTTGTATCCCCAACCCCTTGTTCACTCATTCACTAGATTAACAACCAATGATCCATCCAAACTTAATTCACTTAATGATATGGAGTGGGTAGGGGTTGATGCGCTTAGTCCACTCAATGTCATAAGTGGGGGATTCATACAAATGGCTTGACTGGAATACTCCTATTAAGACATTCTCTATCGATAAAATCATGCTTTCCTTAATCTTATCCCACTAGGTGACCTTCCTCCTAGTTTCCTCAGGTCATTTAGATAGTTCGGCATTTTGTGGGACTTTGACAGAAATCAGCCTAGATCACGTATGCCAAATAAACCATATTTCATTTCTTTATAACTAAAATGTATTATAGGAAAATTCCTTTTCAAGACCGCAAATAAATTCTACAGATCAGCTTGTGGCATTCCTAGCGTTCTCCATCTATTTCCTATATGATGCGAGCATGTGGTGGATGCAATAGGACCAACAAGGGTTCCTTGACAGGATTATATATGCAAGGTACGTGATCCTTTTGATATACCTATGGGTACGAGATCAAGGGGGTGACTTCCTTGCCCATTACTCATGACTACACATGAGGTTAAGTAACTGGCCATGGGGTGGTGGAACCGTGAGTGATTGTGTGTAAAAGTGTAATGCGAGAATATCATTATTCAATCTCAGAATGTCATAAAGTGTGCGGACCTCCCTGAGGGTGCTGGTACAATTATGAACATCCTCGCCGTTTAATAATACCCCACACCTTTGTACAGGAAGCGGCTACCATTTGCTCTCAGAGTACTCTCCATGATATGCACTGACTTCCCCGAGGGTGCGGTCATGATAGGGAGTCCCTCACCAAATGATTTCACTTCGAGCACGATGCATGATGCGGTTAGCGAATACATTACAAACATGGGGTTAGCCAAACACATTTTCAAACAGATGTGGTGAAAAATATTCTTGCATTTAATGGTAGCATCTAGTGTCGAAAGCTTAACATTATCCCCAATGGAGTCGCCATTGTTAGGGTAGTGGCCAGAGAATTCTCTTCCCATTTTAGGGGGGAAAAAGACTTGCATTCCATCCTCCCTCCTCTCTTTCTCTTTTTTAGGGAGGGTTGTGTCATGTGTGCTTACCTGGGGCCCATACTGCCATACTGTCACTTGGAGATATGTGGAGGCCTATTTTGTAGGAGTGTAAAGATCATCACTGAGAAGGGGGTTTTGATGATGGTCTAATATAAGGGATTGGGATCATACAAAAATGGTTGGAGTCACCACCTAGGATTATGGGCTTAGGACCCAAGGTGGGCCCGATTCCTGAGAAAAGGACCCAAAGTTGGTTTGGTCCAAAGATTTAGGATACATGTCAGGTTACAGAATTGGGAAGGTGTCAGGCAACCAATCTGCCCTATTCAACTAATCTTCCTACTAGATGCTTAAGAACTAACATTTTCCATGATTATTCCTATTCCACATGCATAGCTAAATTATCACACATTTGTACATTAACTGAATTTAAATGACTATGTACACTACAACAAGGTCAATATATATACCTGAGCTTGACCCCTATTTCCGCTCAAGAGGGGTAAGACCCCGATTAGTGTTAAGACAAACTATCTTTTGGATTCTCATAGCTCAGGGGAAGATGGTCTTGACCTCCATCTTCCTTTCTTGAGAGATGTTGATTGGACAGAGTTTCGACTAGGAATGGTTACCTTCGTATTTTGACTGCAGTATTGATTCGACCGAGCTTCTATAAGGGATGGACTACTTTTGGATTTTGGCTGAGGTGGCACTCTGATAGAGCTTCCGCAGGGGATAGGCTATAGGAGCGCTAGGCTGAGGTGGCACTCCAACAGAGCTTCCACTGGGGATAGGCTATGGGAGGGCTAGGTTGAGGTGGAAAAGCTTCTACTGGGGACAGGCTATGGGAGGGCTAGGCTGAGGTGGCACTCCAACAGAGCTTCCACTGGGAATGGATTGAAACCTAAATGGTTGAAGAACTTCAAAGGTTCAAAGAACACTTCGAAGATTTGAAGGAATCTTATGAAGATCTCTCTAAGGACTTGAAGAACCTCAAAAGGGGTGAGAGACTAAGGGGAAACGTTTCCTACACAAAATCTAACTCAAAGAAGGCAAATGATTGAAGAATTTTGAAGGCCGGAAGAACACTTCGGATCTTATGAACATCTCTTCGAAGACTTCAAAAACCTCAAGGGGGGAAGGGGATGAGAGAGGGCAGAGCTTCTCTACTATGGATGCTCCTGAGAGACTTGGATGTTTGTTGTGTGTAAAACCAAAGGGAGCGGGGTATTTATAGAATTTTTGGACCAATAGGGAGGAAAGATAAAATTCCTTGGCCAATGGTGGTAAAAAGTAATTTTTCTAAACCAATGGGGTGAAAGTATGAAATTTTTTACCAATAGGGTGGAGGGTAAATTTCCTTGGCCAATGGGGGGAAAAGTAATTCTTTTAGGACAATAAAGTAGAAAAGATAACTTTTTGGACCAATGGGAGGCCACAATGTAGGGTACGCTAGTGGGGCAGTGTGGGGTACACAGGTGGGTGAAGAGGGAATCCCTTCTCCAAATCAATCACCAGAATGGGGATTTTGGTTGTCAACAGGGGTGCCGGGGCCTTGAGGGGGGTGCTAGAACTAAAACAAAGGTATTGGGAATAAAATAGGGGTGCACGGGAGTTGGTTGGGTGTATGCAAGGCCTGGTTGGGTATGCACAGGGCTTGGCTAGGTACACGCGGGGCTCGGTCAGGTGCGCACGAGGCTTGGTCGGGTGCACGCAGGGCATGGGCAGGGTGTGGGGCATGCAGGGCTAGCAGGGTGCGCACGAGGTTTGGGCATTCAAGGCAAGGAGTAGGGGCTAGCATGGGTGGGGTTTGGGCACTCAAGACAAGGCATGGGGGCTCGTCTGGGCAGGGTTTGGGTGTTCATGGAGTAACTTTTGGGAATGACTGCGGGAGATCTGATGGTCCGATTTTACGTACCATATATCATTGGAATTGTGATTTCATGTACTATGCATCTGTATGGTCACCTAGGACTGAATTCCTTCATATATGAAACATCATAATTGGACCCTTCTTTTCACTCACACAGTGTTTTCGGGATTTCGGTTGGGTATGGAGTATTTCTACGTCGGATTACCTCAATCAATCATCATCTCTGTCGATTGGAAGTAAGAAGTTACGTCCAAGATCTGTAATTCATCATAGCCGGATGAGGGTGACAAAATTGGGTGTGTATAGGTGATATCTGGATTTTCGTGTTATTTCGATTATTCTAATGAAGACTTGAGTTATGGAATTATCATGCCTAAAAATTCGAACTCATAAATAAAGGAGATTCTCTTTATGCTAAAGATAAATTTCCATTCATAAAATGCCAAGTCTGGCAATACAAAAAAGGGAATAACCATGGGGAGGAAAAAAAGAAAAAGAAAAATGATATACATATTCTTGTGTTTGCAATAAATACAGGAGCAGATCCCTAAGAATTAAAATCCTCATCCGAGCCGTACTTGAGGTCATATTCAGGGAACATCAAGGAGCTAGCAGGTGTCAATCCCAAGTTTACCATCCTCTGAGTAAGATCTTGAATCTATGTGCTACACCTGGCAAGCTCTTGTTGGCAAGAACTAACTTGTCTCCTTGAGGCAGCATTCTCCCCTTCCTAGGAAATATAAGGAATGGTCAAAATAAGAGCGAATAAAGAAGAAGGACAGAGAAGAGATGATACCTTATCAAGCACCACCTCACATAAACTCTAGTGCATTCTCCTAATCACAGCATAGGCCTCTGGAGACATTTGATGAAGAGCGTGTCAGCTAAAAGAAGTTAAAAGATTGTCAAATGAGAAGTGGTTGGATACTCACACAGTCATATGGGATGGGCAGCCCAAGAGAAGCATCTCTATCCACTTTACATTCCAGGAGCTAAGGAATACCGGGATGGGCTGCATTAGGATAAGACCAACCCAGGAAACAATAAAAGGGGATAGTGGCCATGTTGTGAGAACCACCTGCAGTAGTGGAAGGCCCAGCATGGGAAGAACCAGTAGCATACGTTTGCGGCCAGACAGAAGAAGGGTCCACATGCCGTGTCCTCCACTGAAAGAACATCAATAAAGAAAAAAAAAAAA
>NC_056570.1:12307632-12313470 GCF_013358625.1 Macadamia integrifolia
AAAAAAAAAAAAAAAAAAAGAGGATTTGAAGCATGAAAAGGATATTCAAGAAGGGAAACATTCACTGGGCCTCTGGGACCAAAAGGAGTACAGACTATCTCTTCCTCGAGGAAGGTCTCATAATCCCTATTCTAATCTAGGAGGGAGTCATCCCATTTTCCTTCGGCCAATCCCTTAATCTGATCTGTAGGGGTGCGCTCTGAGTGATGCATGGTAGGTGGAGGAAAACAAGGAAGGAAGTGCATGATAGAATCAGACCACTAGAGGGTGACCCACTCTCCCAAATACCAGGTGTGGCCCCAGAGACCCCTGAATTGAGCCCAACTCTCTGTCAAGTGCCTGGCCTGAGCGACCTCACCAAGGTCAGGAAACCTAAGATGCCGAAACGGCCTCTATGTAACCTACAAATTCAAAAGAAGTAAGTATAGCACAAGACAGAGGGAAATTCAATGTCAAATATAACTTACCTCTGTAAGCCCATTCAAAAGAGAACAAGCAGTGGTCCTTGGAGGATGGTGGCGGCCCCTGGGTACCTAATCATTTCCCCATCTCGTGGCTACGGGGAAGAACGATGCTTGAGGAGCCCTTCAGTATGGGGGCCATAATCTCCAAGTGTTTATAACACCAGGGCTAATTTGAAAAGGAAAGTAAGGAGGTGTAGTCAAATAAAAAGAAATGTGTGCATGGATAAGAAGATACCTGGAGAATGTAACCCACTCCCTTGAGGCCCTGATCTCCATATAATAGAAGATCAAGAATCTGCAACAGGTAAGCATAGGCGGTCTCGCCCCGAATCCCAAGTGTCCACCTCCTGAAGGTTCATGCGGATATCCACCCCACTTCCGAGGTCACTAAAAAGGCACTGACCCACAGTAAACAGGAGAAAGGAATAGGTCACCTATGCAATGGTACCTGGGATCACCCTCAGGTTAATCCTCCACCAACGAGCATTGATCTCGCCTAAGCAAACATGTTTCTGATCATCCTGGATGTCAATACCAGTCAGATCTGTGAACTCCTCTGCTGTTAGAGTCTCAGGCAAGATTAGGGGCCTTTCCCCAAATGGTATGCCTGTTAAGGCGTAGAAGCACAAGGGTGTAATGGTAATCTCGCCTATAGGGAGAGGAAAGAGTGAGTACTCGGTCACCACCGCTCAATCAGGCCTCCCGCCAATGTCAGGCTAAACTTCCTAGTCTCTAACGAGGCCAATTTGCGTAGTTAAGAAGAATCCACTATCCCCTTGACCCTGTGAGGAAGCACTTTGTACTGATCCTGGGCCGAATTCGGATGACTGTGCTTGGCCAATGCGGGTGGTTCTCTCCCATTGAACCTCTAAAAAAAAGTAATAATAATAAATAAATAAAGTAATAAAAATATATATATTAAATTAAAAAATAATGAATAAATAAAGTGAATGAATAAAATGCAAAGACTCACCCATGTGCCCTATACAGAGTTACATATGTGAGTTCTAGTCCTCTGGAGTGCCTGTCTGGTATACTAGTCCTCGGGATCCTCGTCCCTCTGAGATGAAGTACCGCAACTCTCCGAGCTGTCTAGCCGGATTCCTCCACGAGTCCTCTTTCTTCTCTGGGCCATATTATTTAAAATTACGGGGAACACCAAGAAGTTTCACAATTTGTAAAGAAGCCCAAAAAGATTTCAAATTCTCCAAATGGCTCCCTCCTCAAGGACTTTGAAAATCTTCAAAGAGAAGATGAAGAACTTCAAAGAAAACTCAAAGATCTTTGAAGAAAAATTTGAAGAAACTTGATAAAATGCAAAGAACTTCAAACGATCTTCGAGGAAATTCAAAAAACCTGAGCTCACCACCCACAACTCGTTCTCAACTCAGAAAAATTGGATGAGAAATGGGTAAGGGGGGACCATTTTATGGTTAAAAATCCGTTTTCCATTAAAAATAAAAACTTTTTTGAGATTCCAATTCCAAGGTGTAACTCAAAGATTCTTACCACAAAGTACAAAATTCAAAGTAAATTCATAAGGTAGATAAAATTCACATCACACTCATGTGAAAGGTGAAAATCAAATTCAAATGGAAAGTGAAATTCAAAGTAAATTCATGTGGTAGATAAAATTCACATCACACTCATGTGGAAGGTGAAAATCAAATTCAAATGGAAAGTGAAATTCAAAGTAAATTCATGAGGTAGATAAAATTCACATCACACTCATGTGAAAGGTGAAAATCAAATTCAAATGGAAAGTGAAATTCAAAGCAAATTCATGTGGTAGATAAAATTTACATCACATTCATGTGGAAGGTGAAAATCAAATTCAAGTGGAAAGTGAAATTCCATGCAAATTTATGTGGTAGATAAAATTTACATCACATTCATATGGAAGGTAAAAATCAAATGGAAAGCAAAATTCAAAATTATATTCATGCATAACAATCAAATTCATGTCACTCTCATAAAAAGCAAGATTCAAATCAAATCAAAAGCAAATCATGATTCCAATCCAAAGGTTCAAACTCAAGAATCCCAATCAAAGGACAAAAGGAAAAAATCAAGTGAAGAAAGAATCTCATTGAACCAGACCCAGGTGGCCCAATCTCATTGAACGACCCCAGGGCCCAATCTCATTGAACTAGCCCCCGGTGGCCCAATCTCATTGAACAGGCCCCAGACTAGCCCAATCTCATTGAACCAATCCCCGGTGGCCCAATCTCATTGAGCCGGCCCCAGGTAGCCCAATCTCATTGAACCAGCCCCAGGTCGCCCAATTTCATTGAATCGGCCCCAGGTGGCCCTTTCTCTTTAAATCGGCCCCAAGTAGCCCGATCTCATTGGTCAATTCCATAGGACTGGTAAAAGGAAGCCCAGCCTAGGAAGAACATTTTCAAGCTCTAAAATCTTCTATAGAGAGGGCTCAAATCTCTGCAAACGATGGCTCAAGAACAGTTTCAAGTAGACCAGTTTCAAGTACCAACATCTTCCATAGGGAGGGCTCAAATCTCTGCAAAATGATGATTCAACATTTTCTAGCAGGATCGAAATGGTTTAAATTTCTTTCCTACAATCAGTGGCCCATGTAAGATCCTAAACTTTAAAGTAGTCGAGAGATATTACCTATTGCATTTTCAACTCCATCATTGATAAGAAAGATGAAGGCAATACATGCTCCAGGTGAAAAAATGTGGTTGTTCTTTTCTTTGCCCTTCGGCTATTGGCACAGGCCTTGGCTAAAGAGGGGCATTCTGTAAACACCCAATTTTGTCACCCTGCCCCAGTTATGATGACTTACTAATCTTGGATGCGACCTCTCACTTCCAATCAATAGAGATGACTGAGGTAACCCAACCCAGAAATATTTCATACTCACCCAAAATTCACAGAAATCCCATGTGAGAGAAAAAAATGGTCCAATTATGACTTTTCATATACGAAGGAATCCGATCCTAGGAGATCATACAGATGCATAGTACTCAAAATCAAAATTCCAGTGATATATGGTATATCAAAATCTGACCATCGGATCTCCCACAATCATTTCCAAAAGTTACTCCTTGAGTGCCCAGACCCCGCCCATGCAAGCCCCCACACCTTGCCTTGAGTGCCCAAACCCTACCCATGTAAGCCATGCCTTGAGCACCCAAACACATGCACCAATCATGCCTAACATGGCCCATCCTCACACACACCGACTGGCCCCATGAGCCTCGACACCCCTATAAGAGCCCCAGAGCCCCCTGTCGGAACCCTGTGAACACCAGCCCAGACCCCCCAAGGCCTCGGCACACTCACCGAAGCCCCGATGCTCCCGTAGAGCCCTGGTGCCCCCATTGGAGCCTTGGCACCCCTTCCAAGGCCCCGGTGCCCTCTCTGAGGCCCCAGTGCCCCTGTTGAGCCATGACAAAGCCTCGGTACCCCCATCGATGATTGGAATCCTTATTCTAATGATCGGATTTGTGAGGGCATTCCCTCTTCACCCGTTTGTGTACTGTGCACTGTCCTGCTAGCGAACCCTACACCGTGACCTCCCATTGGCCCAAAAATGCAGCTTTTCATCTCATTGGCCTAAGAAAGTATCTCTACACCTCATTAGCCCAAGAAATTTACCCTTCACCCCATTGGTCCAAAAACTCACTTTGTTACCCCATTGGTTTAGAAAATTCACTTTTTAACCCCATTGGCTAAGGAAATCCCCTTGTCCTACCCATTGGTCCAAAAAATCTATAAATACCCCCTTCCCTTTGGTTTTTCACACTCAAGCTTCCTAATGAGCACCCTTTGTAGAGAAGCTTTGCTCTCTCTTCTCCCCTCCCCTTTATG
Organism: Macadamia integrifolia; assembly: GCF_013358625.1. NCBI lineage: Eukaryota > Viridiplantae > Streptophyta > Magnoliopsida > Proteales > Proteaceae > Macadamia > Macadamia integrifolia. The sequence goes on from NC_056570.1 coordinate 12,311,931, forward strand.
GTTTTTCAAGCCTTTGGAGAGATCTTCATAAGATTCGAAGTGTTCTTGGGCCTTCGAAGTTTTTTAATCATTTGCTTTTTTGAGTGAGCATTTTGTGTAGGAGAAACTTTGCCTTAGTCTCTCCCCTTTGAGGTTCTTCAAGTCTTCGAAGCAATCTTCATAGATTTGAAGTGTTCTTTGAATCTTCGAAGTATTCTTTGGGCCTTTGAAGTTCCTCAATCCTTTGAGTTAGCTCATTCCTAGCAGAAGCTCTATCGAAGTGCCACCTCAACCTAGCCCTCCCATAGCCTATTCTTAACGGAAGCTCTGTCAGAGTGCCACCTCAGTTTAGCCCTCCTATAGCCTATTCCTAGCGGAAGCTCTGCTGAAGTGCCACCTTAGCCTAGCCCTCCCATAGCCTATCCCCAGCGGAAGCTCTATCGGATTACCACCTCAGCTTAGCCCTCCCATTGCTTATCTCCAGTAGAAGCTCTTCTGAAGTGCCACCTCAGCCTAGCCCTCCTATAACATATCCCTAGTGGAAGCTCTGTCAAAGTACCACCTTAGCCAAAATCCGAAAGTAGCCCATCTCTAGCTGAAGTTCTATCAAATTGACACCTCAGTCTAAGCCCAAAAGTAACCGTTCCTAGCCGGAACTCTGTCTAAATATTACCACAGTCAACATCTCTTAAAAAGAAAGTTGGAGGTCAAGACCATCTTCCCCTGAGCCGGGAGAATCCACAATAAAGTTTATGCTAGCACTAATTGGGGGTCCACCCCTCTTGACCCAAAATAGGGGTCAAGCTCAGGTATAATTTCTCACATAAATTAGCATAATGTAGACTTTATATTGACTTTGTTTTAGTGTAGATAATTATATAAATTCAGTCAATATATATGTGTGATAACTTAGCTATGCATGTGCAATAGGAATAATTGTAGAAAATGTTCGTTACTAAGCATCTAGTAGAAAGACCGATTGAACCAGGTAGATTGGGTGCCTAACACGTTCCCAACTCTGCAACCTGACACGTACCCTGATTCTCTAAACCATACCAACTTTCAGGCCCTTTTCTTAGAAATTGGGCCCACCCCTGGGTCCTAGGCCCATAATTCTAAGTGGTAACTCCAAACCTTTTTGCATAATCCCAATCCCCCGTTGGATTGTCATCAAATCCCTGTTTCCATGATGACTTTGACACTCCTACAAAATAGGCCCCCACGTATCTCCGAGTGATGGTATGGTGGTGCGGGGCCCATGGGTAAGCACACACGACACACGACATGGGTAACCGCAAGTGTACGGATCAGTGTAGCTACGGGTCGAACACAGGGAGAGCAGCCACTTTATTTTTTATTTCTTTTAATAATGCGAAAGTGAACTGATTAATGGTTGTGATCTAATTCTAATTACCGTCATAAACATATGTATCTAAAATAACGTCCTAACCATTTGTCATCTAAGAATTTAAAGACGCAAGTCACGCAATTAAAATTAAATAAATAAATAACTAAAAATAAACAATCCACTCAATTAAAAAAAAAAACAATAAAATAAAAA
>NC_056570.1:12313490-12329701 GCF_013358625.1 Macadamia integrifolia
TTGTACACCATAGCTCACCAACTAAGCTAGGTAGTTGTTGTTACCAAAAACAAATCTTTAATCACTTAAGGATGTGGTCCATCGATCCTTGTTGGCATTTGGAGTATTCCTTGTACCTCTGGGACAATTGCCAACGGGCTGGTTCTGCATCTCGGTTCAGTTCTGATCCATTATTCTTTTTCTGACCCGAAAAAGAATAATCATTTGTACGGGTGACCAAACGAATGTGTACTTTTAATTGAACATGTCCATCTTGCTCAGAATTTCATCCTCTTCGCAACCATGAAAAGAAATAGGACCTCTTTACGTGTAAAATTGAAGATATAGTGTCCGATAATCCTTAAGGCCTTGAAAATACAAAACCTGCAAAAAGAGAATAAAACCCAAGGTAGCTCCATTCTAAATATGTAAAATGCATGTTTTACTACCCTAGATTTCACACATAAATGTGCTCATCAGTGGTGCGGGGCCCATGGGTAAGCACACACGACACACCCCTCCCTAAGAAAGAGAAAGGAAGGAGAGAGGGCCAAATGCAAATGAAGCTCTTTTCCCCTCTCCCACCAAAGATGGGAGAAGGAGAGAAATTCCGCCGCTACCCTCACACTCAGGATGAATCTTTGGTCCAGGGCTGGTCCAGTCTATTCCATTCTGACTACTTGGAGCGATTCCGAGAGATCCGATGGTCTGATTTTTGTGTGCAATAAATCGTTAGAATCGTCTTTTCGAGCACTATCCGATGGCGTGTGTTTCAAATATTTAGCGTGGGTTTCGTCTTAACTAGTTTGACCAGATTTGAGTATGTTTAACCAGAATTGGCTGAGTTGACTATGTTTGACCAAAATTGGCTAAATTGACTGGTTTTGATCAGAATTTGTTGAGTTGACTGGTTTTGACCAGAATTAGCATTTCTTTACGAAAGAGAGCATAATAATCTTGTCTTGTCTGTAAATCATCATTGTTGGGGTGGGGCGGACAAAGTTAGGTGTGTACACTTATGTACCTAGGAAAGGCACTTCGGAGCTCAAGGAGAAAATTTTCAAGCCGCTAGTGATTGATCTAGAAGAGGATATAGATCGTCAGCAGAGAAAAGATCTGAGATGAAGAGTTCACCCAGAGTTCCGATGCTCTGAGTGGTAACTTTAATTCTTCTGATCTCAATTTGGCTATTGACCTGGATGCCATTCAACAAAAGTCGTCAAATGCAGAAGGTGGGCTTTCGGCTAATCTTGTTGGGTGCCTCGCACTTTGCCTCGTTCATCTGGTTGCCATTTCTCCTTAGTCAACTGTGGGGTCAGGCGAGCTTGCTATTATGGCCCCATTGGCCTTACCCCTACTGTTTTTGCAGGGTAGCTCTCATCTCTCTGGAGGTCAAGCCATAGTGCAGCTTGCATCTAAGCCTAATTCTGTTGTGGGGCTGGGCGAGCTTGCTGTTGTGGCCCCCACTGGGCATGTTGCATCTTCTTTTAATGATTAAGAAATCATGAGGTCATTGTAGTTCCCATTAAGTATGCAACGGAACCCAGTGGAGCCTGCCAACCTAGATTCAATCGCATTGGACTGAAGATTTAGCCCTTGTGAACATTGAAGTCAGGAAGGAAATGATGTACAAAGGAATATTGCCTAAAGATTGAGATAGTATGGTTCAGATGAGTTTCGAAGAGATTGACAATGCTAATCAACGGTATTTGAACTTGGTGGTCTCCAATTCTCTTGCTCGGTCCTTGTTGGAAAGTCATTTATATCTGATGCTTGTTTTTTTCCTTCTTTATGTGTAGGCCGCCAAAACCAAAGTCAGTTGAAGTTTTATGGTTTTATGGAATTCCAATGCTCCATCTTAGATTTTTAATGAATGGTAAGGCCAAATATGGTAGTGAGCCTACATGGATTTAGTGTCAAAACAACAATCAGGGTAGGGAGCATTTTGGGTTTCTATTTGACCCTTGTCCCATGATATTATCTAGACACTATCAACAAGAGAAGGTATAATTTCCCAAATGTAAGTGTTCGAGTGGTCCTATGATGGTTGGTTTCATGTCCCCTTAGACCCACCCATTTGGTTGCATTGGTTGACAAACGCTTGTATCTCTCTGAGGTTTACTAATCCACATCTATTTTCTCTTATTATTTGTAACACCCCAAATCTCACCTCTTACATTAAATTGTGAACAGGCAAGAGTAACAGGCTGAAGAGACCAACACTAGCATGACTGGCAACAGTAGAATGCTAAGAAGGGAAGAGTAACCCAACATACACTTGTGCCTTCTGCCAATAGTGTTGGAAGAATCAGCAAGAAAAGTTGGACAACAAGTAGTTATTAACCTTTGATAGGGGTTGGATAAGATAGAGAATCCAGTAGACCCAAAGGGAGTCAAATCTGGCTCAACCGACTAGAGAGCCCTAGACAGGACAGGCAGGCCTGTCAGCTAGACAGAATGGTCATTTTTTACTATTATGGGTCTCACTTTTGTAATTTGACATGTGGACCTATTTTTATGGGCCTATTATAATAAAAATTAATTATACATATAGTCATATTACGACATAATATAAGTTCTATATATATAAAATATATATATATATATATATATAATATTTATTATTATGAGTGAGTGGAACATTCCACTAAGGAATTGGGGCTATAAAAAGGCCACCAACGACTTTAGTATTTCATTTCTCACTTGCACAGCAAGAGAAAAAAGAGAGAAAGAAGAGAAGAGAAAGAGATCAAGGGGGAAATCGACCTTCTAAGGATGCAATTGGAAGATTCAGCTAGCAGGTAAGGAAATCTTACTTACATAAACCTGAAATGTGAAAAAATTTCAGAAATTGGAAATGGGATTGGGCTGATTTGGCTGAAATAAGAGGAAGAAGTGAAAGTTTGAAAATTACAGCAAGCATGTGCTATAGGGGGCTTGATTTACTGTTCTTTGATGAATTAAGTGAAAGGAATTTAAGAATTTGAAATGGGATTACGTGCTTCATGGCCGAATGGGGCTTAAGTGTAAGGGTTCTCACTAAAATTTCTTAAAACAGAAAATTTCATGTTAAGGTGAAAAGCCACTTTAATTTTACCGTTTTATGGTCTAAGGGCCCGTTTGATAACGTTTCAAGAAACGCATTTCTGCCGTTTCTGTTTCCAGAAACAGTAGAAATGGAGTAAAAAGCGTTTGATAAAACTGTTCCGTTTCACTTATTTTCAGAAATAGAAATAGAAATTTTTACTTATTTATGGTTCAAGAAACGACTTAGGCGAAACAAGTTCAACTTGTTTCACCGTTTCTAGAAACGACTTGTGGTCATTCTTTCATTGGTTACTATCGACTTCTAAAAACATGACTTATCAAACACCTTCAATTCCGTTTCTGTTTCTAGAAACGGAAATTTATGTTTCTGCCGTTTCTTGAAACAGAAATGACAGAAACGTTATCAAACGGGCCCTAAGATTTACATGCAAAGTGAGACTAATGGTGGATCACATGCATGCATACCTAATTTGGGGTTTGATCATCAAATTAGAGGATGGATACCGAAATTCCACCTTAATTCATGATCTTGTGGAAGAATATGGTTCAAATTAAAGAAATCTGGAAATTCCTGCTGAATTAAGAAATTTTTTTGGGTGAACTCCTGTTGAATTCCATGCATGAATTAAGATATTAAAAATGGGAATTTTTGGATGGACTTGTAGAGGGTTTGAATTAAGGTATTATATTGCTAATATGTGAATGGAACCTTAAAACAGATGTGTTTGGACTAAATACGGAGTTTGGTTTCTACCGAACATTGGCAGAATTAAAATTCTGCAAAAAAAGGCAACCGGTGGGAGATATCAAGCCGGCCAGTTGGTCCCAAAGTTTCCATCCGGTTAGGCTTCTAGAGACTAGTTTGCTCCCAGTATTTAACAGAAATCTGTCAAACTTAAAGGGATTTGTAGACCTTATAGGGGAGATAATAGACGACCCTATTAGGGAAGAATGAGTTCAAATGGAATTTAATATCTGTGTGTATTAAATTCTGATTTTAGGTGATACAAATAGCTGTGTGGGAGCCTATTTGGTACCAGGAGGGGAGTTGAGTATTTCAGATTTTCAGTGTGAGTGGGTGCCTCCCTAACCTCCTTTCTTTTAATGTGTTTCTTAATTGTTGATCATGCATATATTGTTTGTGTATATGCTTATTTTTTTCTTTTAATGATTTCTATTATGACGTAATTGATGAAACAAAGATGTGAAAGGTAAGACAGGTAAGATGGGACACGTGTAGGTGCCCATGTTTGCATATGTGAATTGGGTGATTAGTTATGCATCATATAGTATGTTAGGCCATGTATCACAATCCTAAGTGCTACACTCCTTGTACGTAGGAGGTTAGGTATGGACTAATCCCGATATATGTAGTTACCTGATCAGTAGTGCACTTTTGTGGTGAGATGTCAGATATGGATGTGGACAAGATACAACGTACTGAATGCCTGGTGGATATATACTACAGAGTTATTATTTAGGTGTTAGCCGGGGGTCCCAAGCTCTGATCGGGATTAGCTGGCTCCTGCCTTCAACAACTTGTATTCCTAAAGCCCAATGTACAGAGTAGGGAATACCACCTACATTGCGTATCACTATACCCATAGGTGATGAGACTTAGTAATGGACTAGGAATTTGTAGAGTTAATAAATGAATTCATGAGCATCATCTTTCTGTGTGAAGCATGCATTGCACATGGATGCATGTGTTTGTCTATCCCACCCCTCACTGATTATTTCCAGTGCTCACCCCCCTATCCTTTGATCTATAGATGAAGAGAGCAGTCATCTATAGACTACTAGTTCATAGTATGAGGCTATGGCCATAGATAAGTTGGCTTGTGTACAGGATTATGATTTCAACCATGAACTTGATTGCAAGTGTGATGATTGTGTTTATGGTGGACAGCATTACTGAGGAATAATGTACTTAATTATTCTTTTGTGTATATATGAATAGTGGTAGAAACTAGTTTTTGATGGTTGAGACCACAGGTGGGAGACATGTTAATGGTTTGGACAGATGTGATAAATTTTTGTGCACATATTTTGCCATAATGGGATGATTGTAATATATACGGGTTATTGTATATAATGTTGTGAATCATTGTACTTATGGTATCAGGTATCACATAGAAGCACTAGATGAATATGAAATTTTACTTGATCTTATATTATCTGCTGCAACTCTGATTAAAATTATATAAATGTGGTGTTGTGAACACTTCTAGAGTAGGATCCTAGGAAAAATAGGCTACTGGGTGCGGTGAGGTATCTAGTGCTGGCATACCTATGCTATGTTGAGGGCAGATTGTGACAGTTGAATGATGGAATTTTGTGGTTTAAAGATAGATTGTGTGTTCCAAGAGAAGAGAAATTGATAAAATTGATTTTGAATGAAGCTCACAACACTCCTTATTCCCTACATCCTGGATGCACTAAAATGCATAAAGATCTGAAGAAATTGTATTGGTAGTACAACATGAAGACTGATATGGCAGAACATGTGACGAAATGCATACATTGTCAATTGGTGAAATCATTGAGACAAAGATCACATGGGTTATTATAGCCTTGTCCAGTACTAAAATGGAAATGGGAGCATGTCACAATGGACTTTGTAACATGGCTACCAAGAACCAGGAAGAGAAATGATACTATTTGGGTGATTGTTGATAGACTGACAAAAGTAGCACATTTTATACCAATAAAAATATCTAATTCTATGGAGAAGTTAGCACAATTGTATATTGATAATATAGTGAGATACCATGGTGTGCCAGTCAGTATTGTTTCTGACCGTGATTCCCGATTTACTTCTAAATTCTAGAAAAGTGTGTAGAAAGCAATGTGAACTAAATTGTGCTTTAGCACAACATTTCATCCCCAGATAGATGGACAATTAGAAAGAACAATCCAAATTTTGGAAGGTATGTTCAGGGCCTGTGCTATAGACATGAGCTATAGTTGGGATGAACATATACCATTAGTTGAATTTGCTTATAATAACAATTATCAATCAACTATTGGTATGGCACCATTTGAAGTTCTATATCGAAAGAAGTGTAGAACTCCATTGTATTGGGATGAAGTGGGAGAAAAAAGAATTTTGGGACCTGAGTTGGTAAAAACTACCTGTGAAAAGGTAGATATGATCAGGGAGAGAATCAAGGTAGCACAGTCCAGGAAAAAGAGCTATGCCGATAACAGAAGGAAACCCTTGGAATTTAAAGTAGGTGATAAAGTAATTTTGAAAATTTCACCAATCAGAAGCATCAAAAGATTTGGAAAGAGTGGTGAACTAAGTTCAAGACATATGAGACCATTTGAGATTTTGGATCAAATTGGAAAGACATCTTATAGGTTGGCATTACCTCCAGAACTTTAAAGATTCCATAATGTTTTCCTTGTCTCTATGTTGAAGAAATATATTCCAGATCCTTCACATGTGTTGCCTACTATAGAATCAATGGAGTTGGATGATGATTTGAGCTTTGAGGAGCAATCTGAAGGAATCTTTGATAGGAAGGAATATCAACTCCAGAATCGTACTATCCCATATGTAAAGATTAAATGGAAGAACCACCCAAAGCAAGAAGCCTCTTGGGAGAGAGAGGATGAAGTAAAGGAAAAATATCCAAAATTTTTTGGATTACCAGGCACATCTCACAGATTTCGAGGACAAAATTTTTATAAAGAAGGGGGAAATTGTAACACCCTAAGTTCACTCCTCTACTTTACTTGTGGATAGGCAACAGTACCAGGTAGAGAAGGCCAACAGTAACTTGGATGGCAACAGTGGAATGCCAAGAAGGGAAGAATAACCTAACTTGTACCTGTGCATTTTGCCAACATTTTTGGAAGGAACAACAAGAAATGTGGACTAACATGTAATAAATGAATGTATATATCTATAATAGGGGTTAGGTATGATGGGGAGTGGTACAGACCAAAAGGGGCTGGTTTTACCCAACCGGCAAGAGAGCCCTGGGAATGGCAGGCTAGCCGGTTGGCCTGGCAGAGATGGATTTTTGGCTTTTGTGGGTCCCATACATCTCTTTGATTTGTGGACCCTCTTACCCTTCCAGTACCTCTATCATTGGTACACCCTAGCATCATGCCTAATTGAGTGTGTATGCGTACATAATTAAATATAATATATATATATATATATATATTGATATAATATATTCATTTTATTTTTTTAAAGAGGCCCTAAACCCATTTTAGTGGAGTGATGAGAAGGGGAAGAATATATATAAAAACTATGTGTATATATATAGATATTATATATATGCTAAGTAAACATGTGTCACATGGGGGGTTACCTTCCCCCACCACCTAAGCCTTAAGCTAAAGGAGGTGAAGAGGGGTTTTGGGATGATCACCGAATGGCTAATTGCCCTAACACTATCTTACGCAGCAAGAAGAAGAAGAAAGAAAGAAGAAGGAGAAGAAGGAAGGAGAAGGAAGAAAGAGAATTCAGAGAAGAATTCACATACCTTAGGAATACTTTGGATCAATTGCGCCCAAAGGTATGTGCAAGCTTCAATTGATGTTAGTATTACAGTTAAGGTAGACATTTCTCATGTAAGGACTTAGGGTTTTCATTAATTGAGTGCAGCCAAAGATCATTTGAGATCCATGCCTCATTCTAGTAGGAGAAACCCTAATCCTTGTGGGCCATAGCAACCTAATTTGATGAACTAGGATATAGAAGAAGCCCTAGAATATAAGTATTTCCCTTTGGTCAGTAATTTCATTCAAATTAACGGCAAGAAATCAGAATTTTATGAAACCCTAGCTTACTAAATTGTGTTATCCTTCAATTTCTAATTTCAGGTTAATTGTAGATGTAATTGAGTGACTTTAAAAATTAAATGGAAGCAAGGAATTTGAGTATTCTGGATTGAGTGTGCAGAAATCGAAATTACACAACTTATTTCCAAAATTACTGCAGAATTGAGAAGTGCCCAGTTGAATTTCAGTAATTGAACCCGCAAATTGGGCCAATAGAAGTCCAATAACGAAGAGAAATTATTTATGTAATCTGAATACCAAAGAATAAGAAAAATATTCCAAAGGGAATGAATCAGAGAACAGAGAAGGAAGGCAGAATCGGATTCTGCAAGTTTCGGCCCAACCGGTGGGAGACCACAGGCCGACTAGTCGGCTCTAGCCTCTCCAGCCGGTTAGGTTTCCAAAGATCGAATTAGTTCCAGAATTTCACTGAAACCTACTAGGTCTAAGTTAGGACCTATAGACCATATGAAAAGAGGTAGGAAGGACCCTACTTGAATTAAGTTAATTACACATTTAGTTGTATTTTAATACTTTCAATATGTTCTGATTTTAGGGGATTTGACTAGCAGTGTGGGAATTTGTACAGTGCACCAAGAGAATATACCTAACTCTGAGTGGGTGCTCCGAAGTTCTTTTTGGAGTGTTTCTTATATATATATTTTTTTCTTTTGCCTGCATTGTATATTCATGCATAAATTGTTTGTGAATGTGCATTATCTTTTATTTTGATCTCTTTTATATTGGAATTGGTGGATTTGAGATGTGAAAGGTAAGTGAGATAAGATGGGACATGTGCATGTGCCCATGATTCTATGTGTGTGAATGTGGTGAATGGCTGTACATCATGTAGTATGCTGGGCTAGGTATCAGAACTTAAGTGCCATAACCCCTTGTCCGTAGGGGGTTAAGTACGGATTAATCTCGACATATGTGATTGCCTCATCAGCAGTACACTTATCTGTGGTACGACGTATTATACTTGAAGTGGATGTGGATGGGATACGACGTACTGTATGCCTAATGTGTTTATTTTACGGGATTACTAATTAGGGGTTAGCCAGGGGACCGAGGCTCTGACCAACACTGGCTAGCTTCGACCTGCAACGAGCTTGTATTCCTGAGACCCAACATACATGGTAGGGAATTCCACTTACATTGCATAGCACTATATCTATAGGTGATAAGACTTAGTAATGGATTAGGGAACAATGTAGTTTAATAAATGGAATCATGAGCATTATCTATCTGTGTGGAACATGCATTGTATCATATGTTTGTGTGTGCTTGCTTGCCCCACCCCTCACTGAGCATGACATGCGCACCCCTCTTAATTTTGATTCTCTAAATGACAAAGGCTATATTTTGTTGACTCTCGGCATTGATCATGAGGCAATGGCTATGGTTCACATGGTCCACATTCAAGAAGAAGAACTCGACCACAGACCCGTCTGTGATTGTGACGACTGCGCCTATAGAGGCTAGTACTTTTGAGAAATAGACTTACCAAGGACTATTCTTTTTGTGTAAATATATACTTCTGTGAAGATCACACTTTTTGGTCTTTCGGGCCTTTTTGGGAGATACTATATTTTGTGTAAATATTCCTTGATATTTTGGATAGCTGTAATATATGGATGACTATGTTATGTCCATTATTGTAATTATGGTATCACGTAAAGACACTAGATATCTATGGATTTTATTACTGTACATATGATGTATGCAACAACTCTAATCTCTAATTGGGTATTGTGGTCTTGTGGACTACTCAGAGTCTGGATCCTGGGGAAACAGACTGATTGGATACAGTAAGGTGTCTAGTGCCGGCATACCTGTGCCATATTGAGGGCAGGGTGTGACAAATTTGCATGATTTAATAACGGGCCTTGATAAGTCATTAGGTTTTAACCTAAAATTGTTCATGACTAGGGACAGGACTGGACATCCTGTATAAATGGTCGTCATATTGTGTGTACTTAGGAATGGAGATTCCATGGCATAAATGCAAGTGTACATATAATATGTACATTGAACCGGATTATACGAGAATTTCAAGTGTGTATTACTATCTGTTGATTTGAAACGAAATTCTCGTGAGTAGTTTATGATCGGTCCTTTGACCTAAGGGGTTCTTATCGAAGCGATCACACATTGTGAGTTTTGGTGCACCAATGGTTAATGTCTTCCTGACTATATATCAGTGTACTAGATTCGTATTGTTTGGTCATATTCGAAAGAAATTCCTAATAAGGAATTTACTACCCTTATTGTGAGAATATCAATGAGAGAGAATGACTGTACTTGATTGGACATAAATCTAGTATCGGTGGCCTTCTTTTTTTGTAAATTATTTACAAAGATTTTAAAATTAATATTATTTATTAATATTTATTTTCGTAAATAATTTTGGAACATGTTTTCTTTAGTCCAATCAAAATTACAGAATCTCCGAAAAATTTCTATAAACTGCGGATATGATAGTATACGCATGTCCTATAGTCTATGATGTGATATTGTATTGTGGAGGAACTGATGCATAATAATCTACTTAAATTGGGTAATGATTATTACATCTACTTGGCATCTTATTGTGAGGGTAGCGGCTAGAAATGGACTGATGTCCCTCTTCCCTTGGGGGGTAAAAGGACTTGCATATTGACTTCTCTCCTCTCTCTTTCTCTTTCATGTGAGGGGAGGGGTTCGTGTCGTGTGTGCTTTGCTTACAGGCTCCGCATCGTCGTATCACCACTCAGAGATACGTGGAGGCCTATTTCGTAAGAGTGTAAAGTTCATCATTCAAGACGGAGGCTTAATGATGGTCCAATACGGGAATCGGGATCATATAAAGGAGTTTGGAGTTGCCACTTAGGATTATGGGCCTAGGACCCGGGGGTGAGCACAATTCTAAAGAAAAGGGCCCGATAATTGGTCTGGTCTAGAGATTTAGGGTAAGTGTCAAATTACAGAGTTGGGAAGGCATTAGGCACCCAATCTTCCCAGTTCAACTGGTCTTTCTACTAGATGCTTAAGAACAAATATTTTCAACAATTATTTCTATTCCATATGCATGGCTAAATTATCACACATACATACATTGACTGAATTTAAACTACTATGTACATTAAAACAAGGTCTTTAGATATCTACATTATGCTTAAATGAGGAGAGAGATTATACCTGAATTTGACCTCTGTTTTGGGTCAAGAGGGGTAGGCCACTAATTAGTACTTGCTTCGACTGTCTTTTGAGTTCTCCTGGCTTAGGGGAAAATGATCTTGACCTCCAACTTCTTTTCTTGAGAGATGTTAATTGTGATGGTATGCGGACAGGGTTTCGACTAGGAATGGTTACTTTCGGATTTGGATTTGGACAGAGATCCGGCTAGGGAAGGCTATTTCTGGATCTGGATTTGGACAGAGCTTCGGCTAGGGAAGGTTATTTCTGGGCTTAGGATGAGTGGCACTCTGACAGAGTTTCCGCTAGGAATGGCTATTTCTGAAAAGATTCCAGGGGCACTCGGATAGGGCTTCCGCTAGGAACTATTAGTTTGGAAAGAAACGGATTGATCTAAAAATGGACTGAAGATCTCCAAAGCCCCGAAGAACACTTTGAAGATACGAACAGAGTTTGAATCTTGACAAAGATCTCTCCGTAGACCAAAAGAACCTCAAATGGGGGTTTCTACTTTGGGTAAAACTCAAGAACACTTAAAGGAGGGGGTTGAAGAACATACTACATTTAGCAAAAAACTAGATCGGACTAAGAACTAGGATTGAAGATCTTCAAAGTCCTAAAGAACACTTCGAAGATCCGACAAGATTTCGGATCTTGATGAAATTGCTCCGAAGACCCGAAGAAAATCAAGAGGGCGAGGGGAGAAGAGAGGGTAGAGCTTCACTACTATGGAGTGGGATTGGGTTGTTTGGTGCATCCAATTCAAAGGAGGGGGTATTTATAGGTTTTTTCGGCCAATGAGAAAGAGGAAACATCTTTATCCAATGGATGAAAGAAGGGTTCTTTCCTAAAGTGGGGTGATAGGGCTTTTATACACTGGGTAAAAGAGGTCCTCGGACTAAAATGGGTGGGGATGGCTTTTGTCCAATGAGTAAAAGAGGGGTTTTTGGGAGAGAGAATCCTTAGCAAGAAAAAGGGATTTTTTAGGCTTAAGTGGGTGAAGAGGGAACTTCTTCACCCACTGGGTTAGGGGAACACCAATCCCGGCCATTGACGGCGGCGCACATGACTAGGCCAAAGTGCTTGAGGCATGGTCAGTGTATGCGAGTAGAAAATGCGGGTGATGTCATGGGTGTGCGGCACATGGCGTGCGAGTAATGGCATGTGGGTGTTCGACGCATGACATGGCACCATGGCATGGGCAGCACGCACAGGCATGGATGGGCAATAGATGGGAAGGTTGGGTTGCAAACAGTGCATGCATATATACAGGCTGGCCTACTGGCTAGTGCGCGCATACGTGGGCTGGCTTGCTAGCCAACATGCGCATACGCGGGCTGGCCTGTTGGCCAACGTGCACATGCGTGGGATGGCCTACTAGTCAGCACACAGGCAGCAAGGCAAGAGCATAGGACAGTGGGCGGGGCACAAGTAGTAGGGTGCAGGGACGTGGGCTTAGGCTCATTGGGGTGTGGGCCTGGGCCTGTGCCCACAGGGGCGTAGGCCTCTGCCCGCAGGGGCACAAGCCTGCAAGCAGGTGGTGGGCAAGGGCACGGGTTTGTGCCCCCGGGGGCACAGGCCTCTACCCATGGGGGCTCAACCCTTTAGGCAGGGCAGTACATGGTTGGTGGGCAAGGCAGTGCATGGTTGTGGGGCACGGGCTAGCTGGCTTGGCATGGTGCATGGTGCATGGTGCAAGCAGCTTCTACTGCAGCCCATGGCCAGCAGCCATGGGCAACAACCAAGGGTTGCGGCCATGGGTAGCAGGAATAGGCTACAACTATGGGCAGTGAGCACGTGCTGCAGCCATGGGCAGAAAGCACACGTGCGGGCTAGCATCGCACTCAGGATTATGGATTTTTTCGGTGACGATCATAGGAGATCCGTTGGTCTGATTTTGACGTGTCATATATTTTTGGAATTATATTCTCAAGCACTATCCATCCATATGGTCATCTTGACCAGATTCCTTCATATATAGAAAAGTCAAAATTGAACCCTCTTCCCTCCCACACGAGGGTTTCTAGGGTTTTAGGTAGGGGAATGTTTCTAGGTAATCTAGGTAGGTAAAAGATGATCTTTAGGGTATTTGGGGTAGGTGGGGATTTTTCTAGGTTTCCAGCGGGACCATCCTCGTTTACGACTTATATGTGGGAAAGTGTAATTTTTTAGAATGACCGTGAGAGATCTGTTGGCCTAATTTTGACGTACCATATATTATCAAAATCATATTTCCGAGCACTAATCATCTATACGATCATCTTGACCAGATTCCTTCATATATAAACAGTCAAAATTGGACCCTCTTCTCTCCCGTGTGGGGGTTTCCCGGGTTTTGGGTAGGAGAATGTTTCCATCAGCATCTCCATTGATCGGAAGCCAGAAGTTGCATCCAAGATCCATATTTCATTATAGCTGGAGGAGGGTGACAAAATTGGGTGTCTATAGAATGACCTTCTTTGGCTGAGGCCTGTGTCAACAGTTGAAGGACAAATAAAAGAACGACCACATTTTGTCACCCAAAGCATATACTATCGTCATCTTGCTCATTTATGATAGAGTTGAAAAATGCAACAGATAATATCTCTAAAGCTTTAGGACTTACCTGGGCTGCCAATTGAGGCAAAGGAATTTGTTGCTCTTCCAATCCTGTAAAAAGGTTAGTACTTTGATCTTTGACTCTTCTTAGCTGGGCCTCGCATGTGCCAGTTCAGGGAGTATAGTCTCCATGCTGAGTCTTTCAACCCAATCTAGACTATCTGGGACTGAGGGTTCAAGAGAGGAATTCGCTACTCTTCCAATCTTGCAGTAAGTAAAAACATTTGTTTTTTGATTTTCCTTAGCAGGGCTTCACATGTGCCAGTTCAGGGAATTGGTCTATGAGATCGGGCCACTTGGAACCGATTCAAAGGGGTTGGCCCTCCTGGGGCCAGGTTAATGACATTGGACAACCTGGGTTTGGATAAATGCAATTGGGCCACCTGGGGCCGGATCAATGAAATTGGGCCACCTAGTGCCGGGTCAATGAAATTATGTCTCTTCTTGATTTTCCTTTGATTCTTGATTTTTGGTTCTTAGAATTTTGCTCTTTGCTTTTGATTTGGAATTTGATTTGAATTCTGATGCTTGATTTGGAATCTTTTTTTTTATTTTTTATTTTTGGAAAAATTATTTTTTTTTAAATGGTCCCCCTCCCTTGTTCATTCTTCATTCTAACTTTTTTGAGTGAGTTTGGAGTTCCTGGAGCTCTTTAATTTTAATGAAGCTTTTCTTCTTGTTCTTGGAGTTTTTTACTTTGCTTTTGAAGATCTTCTTCTTGTTCTTAAAGTTCTTGAATATCTTCATCTTGTTCTTAAGGGAGGAGTTATTTGGAGAATTTGACATTCTTGTGGACTTTTGTGCAATTTGGGAAACTTTCTGGGGTTTCTTACAATTTTTGAAACTTTCTAAGGTTTCTTGTAATTTCAAAAACTATGGGTGAAATGAGAAAGAGAAAACTTTTGGAGAAGTTCAGCTTGAGAGTTGCAGCAATCCTTCCCACTGGGATGAGGGCCTGGCCTATTGGTACCCTGGGCAGACTCTTTACACCAACTAGAATCACATTTGCAACTCCATATGGGGTCCTTGAGTAAGTCTTTACATTTTATTCATTATTTGATCATCTTTATTCTTGTTTTGTCTTTCTTTTTATGTTGTTTTTGCTTTTTGTTGTTTTTTCTTTTTATGCATTCTTTATTTCCATTTGCATGAGGGGAGGGAACCACCTATCTTGGCCTCATATGACCATCCGAACATGGTTCAGTCAAGGCATAAGATGCTTCCTAATAGAGTAAAGCAGACAGTTGATGCATCATACCTGGGCCGGCTAGCTTTGGTAGAGACTTGGAAGTTTAACCCGGCACTGGTGGGAGCCTTGATGGAATGGTGGTGGTCAAGTACTCATTCTTTCCATCTTTCTGTTGGAGAGATCACCATCACGCCTTTGTGCTTCTATGCTTTAACAGGCATTCCATTTGGGGGGTAGATCCATGACTCTACCCAAAGTTTCGACTGCCTGGGAGTTCGCAGACCTGACCAATATCACCATTGCGCCTGGTCAGACACACATCCAATGGTGGAAAGTTGGCCTAGGGGAGAACCTAGGCAACATATCTTAGGTGGCCTATTCTTTCTTGGTATTTATTGTGGGTCAGTGCCTCTTCAGCGACCTCCGAGGGGGAGGGATATCCGTCTGGTGTACTTCCTTCGAGATCTTCTTACAGTAGACTCTTGGGATTGGGGTGGGGCTACCTATGCATATCTCCTATGGTCCCTAGATCTGCTATCCTATGGAGATAGGAGCCTCATGGGCATGGTTTTAAGTATCTCCGATACCAATACGATACCCTCCGATACGTATCTTAAATTTAGTCGGCCGATACGATACACACCGATACGATACATTGAATTTTTTAAATCATTTCGTATCGCTATATATCCTACAATACATACGGATATGCATCAATACACCACTAATACACATCGATACGATACGACATGCCTCGATACGACTTTATGAAAAATATAAAATTGAGGTAAAATGTACGTTTTGGTATGTAACGGTACGTATCGGTAAGTATCGATATGTATCGATCGGTATGTATCAATATATATCAGCACGTATCGGTACGTATCAGTACGTATCGGTGAGTATCGATACGTATCGGTACGTATCAGTACGTATCGGTGAGTATCGATACGTATCGGCACTACGGTCATATAATGGCCAATATGGGTAATTTTTCAGAAAAAAAATGATTTTTTGAAGGGTTTTTGTTCCAAAGTTGCTGTTAGCCATATTTCTCTCTAACTAAAGTGGAAATCAAGGTTGGGAACAAGGATTTCACATTTATGGGACAACTACAGACCTTGAATTCTTAGTACGATACCCTCAATTTAGTGTTTATGCATAATACATGTTATCAATAGCTTTTTTTAACAAATTCTTTATGCAAAAGTGTTTAAAAAAATGTTTCCTATCCATTTATGTGTATATCTTTAGCGTATCTTAGTGTATCTCCGATACGATACGATACCCTCCGATACGTATCTTAATTTTGGCCGATCGATACGGCAATCGATACCGATACTTTAATCCTTGCTCATGGGGGTAGGCTTCATTATTCAAGGAACTTTCCTTCTTATACCCATTTCCTTTCATTCATTTG
>NC_056570.1:12329801-12380370 GCF_013358625.1 Macadamia integrifolia
CACCTTAATTGGAAGATTCGAATTCAAAAAAGTAGATTCACTCACGCTTCCCCCACTCCCCCCCCACCGGCCTCTGGTTTGGATGTTATGATCATCCAACTAGGCTGATCTTTACTAGGGGTGCAAACAGCCATAGGCTTAGCCCATCCTAGCCCAACCCAGGGTTGGGGTTGGGACATATTATGCCTTGGCTTTATTTATTTAATTTTTTCACACACACACACATATATATATATATATATATATATGTTTAATATATTAATTCCATAGTATATATTAAACAGGGAGAGGGATAGAGGGTTCCATGCACCAGTGTGGGGTAAGAATGTTATGCATTTGGCCAATATGGCCAAGTGGGAGCACATGTGGAAGCATCAACAAGGGTAATATTTTTATACTTCATGAGGGACAAGGTGGTCATTTTGTCCCCTCTGTGACTCGGTGAATGGGTCTCGTATGTTGCCTTTGGAGCTTCTTTTTCCCTATATTTTAAATATGAAAATGTTTCTACAAAATATATATATATATATATATATATTAGATGAGCTGCTGGGGTAGGGTACTCTAGCACCCTCTCTATCTATTTGCCTCCTCACATGAAATTACCTCAACATAATGACCATGTCACACAACATCCGTGTTCTCCTCTATGCCGCTTGCTTAAGATCCCTCTCCCATTAAATATATGACACTTCTGTAACCTCATCTTGCATACATCTATACTTATATACACTAGTAAATTTGTACGTGTGTGGCCACATATATGTCGAGGGAAAGAGAGAAACTTTGGGAGCTACAAGCTGAACCGTCAAAAGGAGAGACCAAATGAGCCCCATAAGCACAAATCTAACTGCATGCATTAAATTCCTAGCTACTAGTTCACCTAGATGAATTGAGTAACAAATGGCATGCAAATGAAATGACTTAACGTTCAGAAGTTCCATGAAACAATCAGGCGACAACAACAAAGAAATGAAGTTAAAAATTTTCATCTCCATTGATTTGCTGGGAAGTAAAGAACGTTTTTAAAGAGAAGTTCAATTTTAGTCCATTGGCATTCAAAGCTTGTTATTATTCTTTGGGAGCTCTTCTGCTTTTCTAAGAGGGTCGGATCTTACTCATATGGCACATTATGTTTAACCATTTATACTTGAGCTCTTTACATAAGAAGCGTTCTCATCAGCAAGCTGAAAATATAAATATGTATTTTTTTTTTTTTTTTTATTCAAACAAAACAAGGCTAGATTAGATAGAAATAGGTCTATTACAGAGCATATCCAACTTGCATATATATAAATATATATATATATATATATATATATGTTGTTTTTTTGATATAGCCTCTATTGTTAGGCCGATACTTGCATGACAAGTTACTGCCGAAGTGATGAGTAGCTACCAATGATGAATACAAATTATCCCAAGCTGTTTTCTTGTTGCAAAGTCAATAAAGGAGAAGACAAAGAGAGCAGTAAGAGTGATCGACAATGGGGTTCAATTGTTGGGTGATTTGGGTCTCATCAATAATAGATAGATTAGGTCGAGTTATAGCCTCCCTTTCCAAGTCTATTATATGTAGACTCTATCCAGTTTCCCATTGGAGAAAAAACGGTTTCCTATCTATTAGGAATACCCCCCCCCCCCAAAAATTTTCTCTCCACATCCCTTCCTTTAAGGGATACAACAAAAAGTACCTTTAGATGGATGAGGCTAACGTGGCCACATCACTAACATCTCCCACTTGGCCATATTGGGCAAATACATAACATTCTTAGTTCCCATTTTCAGGAATGTCCATCATGACATTTTCATATCCAGGAACCCAAATTTTATTTCTCATGACAAGGAACATTTAGTTCCTATTCCAGACTTAAATTGTTCTAAGTCCTATTAAATTTACATGCTTAACATAAGCTTCTGCACGAACTCCCTTTGTGAGGGGATTGGCTACCATATCGTTCGTAGGTACATAGGTTACTTTAATTTCACATTTTTCTACTATATCTCGAATATAGTGGTATTGTATTTCTATATGTTTTCCCTTCGAGCTGTTTGCACCACTGTGTATCAAGCTTATTGCTGCCTGATTATGACAGAATATTTTCACTAGTCCATTTACAAGATCCAGCCCAAATCTATTTAAAAAATTTCTTATCCATACTGCATGAGTACTTGCCATACTACAAGCAACATACTCAGTTTCTTGTGTGTGCCTAACAACACACCCTTGTTTCTTGTCTAGTAACACACCCTTGTTTCTTGCTACCCAAAAAAACTGCTGCTCCTCCATATAAAAACACATGACCAGAGGTAGACTTACAATCATCTCTATCACCTTCAAAGTCAACATCGGAGTATCCAATAACCTCAATCTTTTCTGCTTGAAAATACAATTTTAAGTGTTTAATTCCTTTAATATACTTTATAATCCTTTTCACAACTTTCCAATGGGCAGAGCCAAGATTACTTTGGTATCTACTGATCAAACTTACTGGATAGGCCAAATCCAATCTTGTACACAACATGGCGTACATCAAACTACCAACTGCCTGAGCATAAGGTACATTCAACTTTTCCTATCATTCTTGAGGACATTGACTTTTTGACAAAGTATTTCTCAATACTATTGGAGTTGATGAGGGATTGCAATTCTGCATCCCAAATCTTTTCAACACAGAGTTCAAGTATTTTTCCTAACTCAAACACAATCTTTGTTGTGTTCTATCCCTAATGAGTTGAATTCCTAGAATATAGGATGCTTCCCCCATATCCTTCATTTTAAATTTGTTACTGAGTTCATGATTAGTTTTGTTTAGCATATCCATGTTATTTCCAGCTAACAGAATGTCATCAATATACAAGGAGAGGATAGTAAAATAACTCCCACTCTTCAAAATATTTACACAGTTGTCCAACTTGTTTACCACAAATCCTAACTTAGGGACTGTTTTGTGGAATGCCAGGTACCATTGATATGAGGACTATTTTAATCCGTACAGAGACTTTTTAAGTCTACATACTTTATATTCCTATCCCATTACCTGAAAACCTTCAGGTTGTCACATATATATGGTTTCTTCAAACTCGCTATTGAGAAAGGTGGTTTTCATATCCATCTGAAATAATTTTAAGTCTAAATGTGCGATAAGTTCCAAAATCAATCTAATAGAGGTAAATTTCGCTACCGACAAATAAGTTTCCTAGTAGTCTATTCCTCCTTTTTATTTATATCCTTTTGCTACTAACGGGACCTTAAATTTATCAACAGACCCATCTACTTTATACTTTTTCTTATGTACCTGATGCGGTAAAAATTGACCGGGTGATCTTCCCTGCAGTTTCTGGTGCTCCAGTTGACCTGCATAGAAGAGATGATAGGGGAGAGCTAGGCTAACCCGACGGGGGGCTCTCCGATGCCTAAGTCAGATCTTTCCACAACAGATGCTCAAGAGAGCTTTTCCAGTAAAAGAAGTGATTGATCGATCCCCTATGATGGAGGCTTACCTTGTTATTTATAGGCTACTGATGGAGAGAGAAGGAAGGGAATTTGTGGAGAGTTCTGTTTAGGTATAAAGTCCTTGAGGAGAGTGGCTCCATAATTCTGGAAATATTCTGGGTTCCAGGGCATATTCTAGGAATATTCTCCATTGATCTCGGAGGTGCAAGTTATGAGAGGGGTGGATGCCTCTGATGACGTGTAGTGGATAGAGTCCGGCCCCCGTGATCAAGGATCATGTCCCTTGAATGTAGGAGTGGATGCGTGCATGTTTTTGGGTGCCTTATTTGACTGTGCTGAGTCGAGGTGATAGGTTGGTCGAGCCGAGGTGACTGACAGTGCGGCCTGATGGAGGGCCGAGGTAGTAGCATGGCCTGATGAAATGTCAAGGTGGCAGCACGACCTGATTGAGGGTCGAGGTGGCAGCACAGCCTGATGGAGGACCGAGGTAGTAGCACTGCCTGAGGAGATGCCAAGGTGACGGCACGACCTGATGAGATGCTGAGGTGGTAGCATAACCTAATGGAGGGCCGAGGCAGTAGCACTGCTTGATGGAGGGCTGAGGTAGTAGCACGGCCTGATGAGATGCCGAGGTGGCAACGCAACCTGATGGAGGGCCGAGGTAGTAGCATGGCCTGATGAGATGCCAAGGTGACAGCAAAGCTTGATGGAGGGCCGAAGTGGTAGCACGACCTGATGAGATGCTGAGGTGGAAGCAAGACCTATCGGGATACCAAGGTGGTAGCACGGCTTGATGGACGGCCGAGGTGGTAGCATGGCCTGATGGAGGGCCGAGATGGAAGCATGGCCTGATGGTGGGCCGAGGTGACAGCACAACCTGATGGAGGGCCAAGATAGAAGCACGACCTGATGGAGGGCCAAGGTGGCAGTAGGGCCTGATAGAGGGCTGAGGTAGTGGGTCAGTCCTGTTCAGGTTTGCATACATGCTTCAGCCGTACTGAGGAAGGGGACATATTTTACCTCATCACCAGACCCTCGCTTTAGCAGTTCGAATCGATCTGTTAGAGCATTTAATTCGATGTGAAACGCGCTACTTCACTTTCTCAGTCAAGGCTGCTCAATGGTTCGAGGACGTGGCTGTCGCTTGTTCAAAGGTGAAGGAGGCAAAGCGCCTTCAAGGGGAGCCGCACAAGATCATAGGCCAACTGGAGGTTGAGAAGAAAGTGGCCCGATCTGAGGAAGTCTGTGCCAATGATGTCGGGTTGATAACTGGAGAGCTGGAATAGGAGGTTGCTAAGTAGCTCAATGCCAACAGTAACTTGATGAAGGAGAATGATGCTCTCTAGGATGAGTTGTCTGAGACTTAGGGCGCTCGCAAGGAGGAGGAGCTCGCTGCTAGGGTTGGCGAGCTGGAAAGGCAACACTGGGCTGAGCTGGAGGTCAAAGAGGTGGCTGAACCCCTAGGCCTATCAGAAGTTGGTTGACATTAACATTGCTTCGTTTCAGGTAAGCTCGGACGATTCCATCCGGTTCATCTCGAGTAAGATGCCAGGCTACGATCTAATAAACTATGAGTAGCATGTTCCCGTCCCTGCTACTTTGGTGCAGCTCTCTAGCTCAATCGACGTTGGTGAGAGGTAATCCGACTCAAAGGATAGCCAAGAGAAGAGCTAGGCCCATGGATTAGCCCCTCGAGATTAGCCTTGTATATATATATTTACTTTTTTATGTAGATGTCTCCTTCGGGAGTGATGTATTTTGAGGGATTTTCCCCTTTTTTTGATGAATGGAAAATTTGTTTTGATGTCATCTCTCAGCATTCTGGTGCTTCTTTCTTTATTTTCTTATACTTTGAGCCAGCTCGAAATGAGTAACATTTGGAAGAATAAGGACCAGTACAGCTGTCTGAGTGTGGCTCCGTTCCCTATTTGAGCTCGGAATTGATCTTTTATGTCTAGCTTATAACCTCTTGAGGTGCCAAGCCTGTGACTAGCCATAGGGGTGCCGAGATGGGGCTCAATCTCTTGATGTGCCTTACGTTAAGGTCTTTTGTGGTGCCGAGTCGGGGTTAGGGCTTTCATACTTTATTGCGTAAGGTCTTGAGGTGCCGAGCCATGCTCTGGATTATATGCCTTAATACGTAAGGTCTTGAAGTGCCAAGCTGGGGCTTGGGCTTACATGAATTAATGCATAAGGTCTTGAAGTGTTGAGTCGTGCTCTGGCTTGCGTGCCTTAATGCGTAAGGGCTTGAGGTGCTTAGCCGTACTCGGGCTTACGTGCCTTAGTACATAAGGGCTTGAAGTGTCAAGCTGTGCTCGGTCTACATGCCTTAGTGCATGCTGAGCTGGGATCGAGCTTGCATGCCTTAGTGCGTAAGGGCTTGAGGTGCAGAGCCGGGGCTCGGGCTTGCATGCCTTAGTGCGTAAGGGATTAAGGTGCCGAGCCAGGGCTCTGGCTTGCATGGCTTAGTGCGTATGGGATTGAGGTGCCGAGCTGGGGCTTGGGCTTGCATGGCTTAGTGCGTAAGGGCTTGAGGTGCCGAGCCAGGGCTTAGGCTTGCATGCCTTAGTGCGTAAGGCTTAAGGTGCTGAGCCGGGGCTCGGGCTTGAATGCCTTAATGCGTGAGGGCTTGATGTGTCGAGTTGGGTTCGGGCTTGCATGCCTTAATAAGGGCTTGAGGTGCCGAGCCAGGGTCTGGTCCTGATAGTGCCAAGCTTGAGCACGGTCTTAGATGCTGTCGAGCTTGTACTTCGATCTTAGATGATGTCGAGCTGTAGCTCGGTCTTAGATGCTACCGAGTTGTAGCCTGTCTTTATGCCTTAGTTGTTAAGGTCTTTCTGTTCCTTAAAAGAGCCAGATATATGGGAGAAGCTTCATAGTATATTGATGTGTGGTATGCACTTGGGACAAATACATTGCTTCGAAATAGAATCTAATCCGCTCCGTGAATAAAATTGAATAACTGAAATATGGAAGCTAAGGTGCTGACAATATAAAATCTATAAGACTAACACCTAATCAATGGGATTTCAATGCAATCTACTGATAAAACTATCTACTCGCCTCAGTGATTGGGACAGTAAGCAGCTGTTCTATTGGCTTGGCTCAGGTCAGGAGGCTTTCATCTCGGTAATCAACAATTTCTACCATACATGCTAGGCCCGAGCATGGTTTCTTGACAGATTTTATGAAGTTCGCATAGCATTCCCGGGATTTCTTCTGGCTGGACTTTCATTCCCCAACTCCATTGCTAGTGGGGAATTTGACTTTCATGTGCTTAGTGGACACAATCGCCCCAAGGCCATTGAGATTAGGTCGGCCAAGGATTGCATTGTAGTGTGAGGCAATCTTGGCAACCATAAAAGAAACCATGGTAGTGGCTGTCTAAGCTCCCCATCCGATGGTTATGGGTAAGTCTACAACTCCTTCCAGCTCTGCTGGTGTGCCTGAAAATCCGTACATGGGTCCTGGAGCTGGCTTTAGGGTCCTAGTGCCACGGACTGGTTCATGTGTCTCTGTTGGCGTATTGATTGCATTGTCTTAACAGCTTGGGCATTGTTTTTGGCAAGTAAAGGGCCAGAGACTAGACCAGATCAGGGTGCGTTACCCCGTTGCACAATGTGCTACATGCCACTCCTTTTGGTAGGTTTTTTTACCTCTAGTGTCGCCTTGATGAATCGGGTAAGGAACTCTCTTATAGTCTCTCTCGCTCTCTGCCTCATGTTCATCACGTTTTGCGTAGTTTGCTTCTGCTTCATACTTGCTTGGAAATGTGTGAGGAACGCTCTTGTCAGCTCTTCATAGCTACTGATGGACCGGGACCGCAAGTTCGACATCCATACTAGTGCTACTCCTTTTAATGAGGCTGCGACAGCTCGACAGAGAACGACGTCTGACCTACCATGAACCGTCATAGCTGAGCTATAATACAGTAGATGATTATAGGGATCTGAGGTGCCGTCATATCAATTGAAGATGGGTATCACGAAATTTGAGGGCAGCTCGGTGTCTATCAGTTCGTCGGATAATGCATTATGAGCTGGAGTTACAGTTATGTCGGCCAGGTGCCTTTGCCTCTGCATTCCTTCTACTCGCTCAGTGAGGCGCTGGATGTGGCTCTCCAGGTCATCCCTTCTCACCTCAGCTCAGTGATCCAGGGATCGTCGTGCCCTTTCACCTCTTTTGGGGCTTCTTCCTCGGCCTTGGTGACCACAAGGCCGATCCTGACCTTGCTATGGTGCGTCTCTGGTCGGCCTGGTGGGCGAGTCCTGACCCCCATGGGGTTGATCTCGCCGATCTGTCCTCTGAGAATTTTCTAGTTCATCTCTGTGCGAACACATGCCTCTAGTGAGTCTTTGTGACAACAGCTGGCGTCTTCCTACCAAAAAAACTTATGAAAAGTTGAAAAGCCTTAATTTTAAATGTAAAGATTTGTAACCATTGCATTCATAGTATGCATGCATTGTTAATATGAATCTTGGTTAACTAGTTTTGAAATTATCATAATTGAATTACTTGGTAATGGAAGTTTTAACAAAATTTCGGCAACGTAGCGGCGTAAAATGAGAAAACCAAAAAATTTCAAATGTAAAACCTGATAGACAACAAGTATAACAAGATAATAATATATGGAAGCTGTGACGGTGACCATCAAACCATGTAGTTTCATATAAGCAAACCATTTAGAAATTCACAATTTCTAACAAGATCACAATTCAAACCTTAAACACACAAAGTAAAATAAATTACAAAATGAATCACATATGCTATCATTTCTTAATGTTATACCAGTTTGATCATGTAAGTAAAGCATAAAAGTCAGTTGTGAAACCCAAAATAGTCAAGACCACCAAATAAAGCTGAAAAGAGACAAGTATAATAATAAGTTGAAGGTTAGGAGAAGATAATAGGCCATCAGTTAGAGTCGGAGTCGGAGTCGTCACTAGAGACGTCGAAGGACTCTCCTAAGTGGACCCGAGAGTCAATGTTGAGGCACGTGTCCCAATGAGTGAATCAATCATAGAGGTGCACCACTCTCCTCTGTACACAGAAAACATCCACGGAAATCACCCTGGAAGAGTGGTACATATCCCAAGTAAGTCACCGAAACTTGGACTCCATCTCTCCAAACTGCCTCCACATCTGGAGCTCTCTATTGGTGTTCTTCTTCACCCTCCTGAGAAGCTCCTACTCCCTGGCTGCACTCTCTCTAAGTTGACTTCTGATCTCAGCCTGAACCTCTCTCAATGACCTCAACTCTGATAAGATATCCTGAAGGATATGTGCCTCTCCAATAGGTGGCAGAGCCGTAGGCTGTGTGCTTGAAGTACAGGGAATGTCTGAGCCACTGGCACTAGCTAATCCAGAACAACCAGCTCCATGGAAAGCGGGATCTATCACCCTAGTGTCCAAGGGCACCTCCTCCATAACCTCCTCCTCTCTGATCTCTTCCTGATACGAGAAGTGACTTTCGTCATCTCTAGTGCACCCATCCTCCTCTATAGGCTCACCCTCCTCCTGCTCCCTAGCCACCCGTGGCTCTATTGTCAAGGCATGCAAGTTTATTTGCCTCAAATTCTTGGCAGTGAACTTATCCCTCAGGATCAAACCCTCCTCCTCAGTAAGGTCAACTGTGAAGTGCTCGAAGACTAGAGTAAGGGCTCTGCCATATGATAGGCTAGCATCCTTAGGATATAAGGCATGGTGATACATGGACCTCAGCATGAAATAGGGAAGGTATAATCTAGGCACATTTCCCTCAAGGGCAAACAACAGGCAAGCAGCTAGGTATGTGGGCATGAAACCTACCTGGTTCTGATGACCACTCCTAGGAGCTAGGTTGAACTACACCAACCTAGCAAACACCCTACCCTCAGGGGAAAAGTCCAACTCTGATGCTGGCCTCGTTGGTGTACCACTAATCACCTCGTAGATGTGCTCCTGCATGTCCCAGCTCATCAGTGGGCCTATGCCTCGGGTCCTAGGAGGACTGTAGTAGTGCATGCCTTCTGTGGAGATGCCCAGAATCTCCACCAGTCTATCCATGGTAAGGATGATCTCTACACCCTTCACTATACTGACTATGGTGAACTCCCCCTCCTCCTCTGTGGCCTCTAGGTTACAGTAGAATCTCCACACCAAATCCTTATAGCATGGCCGGTCAAGGTTGAGAATGGACTCCCAACCCAGGGCAGAAAACCTCTCCAGGAGGTGAATGCGAGAAAAGTGCCCCACATTCACCTGTTTCTCCAATATTACCGTTAGTGAACGGAAGGTACTCTATGATGACATAGCTCTCGCACTATAGAAGACCATCTCGCCATAGTCGGATGAGTCCTCCCATTCCCTAGATGGTGATGGGGCTGAAGAGCTAGACCCACCTCTCTCCTCCTAGCCTTGGAAGCCTTCTTTCTCTTCCTTGATGGCTCTATGGGTTCTTTGCCTCTTCTTGGTGGCATCTTGAAATTTCAAAAAAGAGAGGTAAGTATATGATATGAAATAAGAAGTTAAACTATAATAGTATCAAGTTAAGACCAATAGCAAAAGAAATGGGATCAAAGGGATGAAAATGATGAGCTAATAACATATGGCAGAAAAGTTTTAGGAGATGTGATAAAACCTAGTACATTACAAGTCATAAAAAAAAAAAACCCGGATACCTAAACTGGCCAAGTGATTCAAAATACATAGATAAGAAGGAGTATGGTGATAGAAATCACCAAACAAACACAGGAGATGCAAAGGGATGAATGGGATAATGCATGGGTGGATTGAGGTATACAATGACTCGAGTGAGATGTGGTCTTAATGCGTGAACAGTCCTAGAGTGTATGCAATGAATAGATCATTTCAAAAGAAACCGAGATACCATACTAGATTAAACAAGGGATAGCATATCCCTATTTGGGTTTAAAATTGGAAATTCAAGGAATCCAAACAAGTATACCAACCAAGAGAGGATTCAAATTTTGGGAATCTAGCCACATGGAAGGGTTACATTAAGGGAAACAACTGATGATGATTCTAATATGCTTGAAGATTCATGATTTGAAGGTAAATAAAGAATTCAAGGTATGACTAGGTATAGTTTTTCCTTACATTGTTGCCCTCTTTGTATGGGCAAATTATACAAGGATTTAGGACTATCAAACCATCCAAAATTTGAGGCAAAATGCAAAGAAATGGTTGTTAAACACAAGAGAAGCCTACATTACAATGCAAACAAGGGAAACTCATAATGTGGATGCTAGATTGACATAGATAGAGAGATGCACAATAAAATCCCCAAAAATCGTAGGTTAGGGCATAAAAAAGGGAAAAATTTCTCCAATGCTCTCATTTCATGGGTCAAACTATTTAGAAACTTAAATCTAAGCTTTATATTAACATATCAATCATTTTCCATGGGGAAAACCAAAGGATAAACCAAAGCCCTAACCCCATTGGCGGTTTTTCCATATAAAAGAGAGAGAACCCATAAATACTAAGAAATAAAGGGATAGAACCTTACCTTGAAGATGAAGTGATAGAGGAGGCAAACTCGAGCGGATCGTT
This sequence comes from Macadamia integrifolia, assembly GCF_013358625.1. Classification (NCBI taxonomy): domain Eukaryota; kingdom Viridiplantae; phylum Streptophyta; class Magnoliopsida; order Proteales; family Proteaceae; genus Macadamia; species Macadamia integrifolia. The sequence goes on from NC_056570.1 coordinate 12,340,813, forward strand.
CCGTCAATTCGGTGAGTTGAGTTATGAGGAATAGCCCAAGGATCGTCCAAAGTCGCCTGAGTTCGAGTGAGAAGAAAATAAGAGAAAAATAGGTAAAAAAGGGTTTAAAACCCTTAAATCGCGGCCTCGGGTAACTCTGGCGGGCTGAAACCAATGGGGTTTAGCCAACCAAGCCTGTTGGTTTTGGCAGTAAAGGCCTGACTCCACTGGTGGGTCCCACAAGGCCTGCTTTGGTGGGTTTGAGTGTTATTTTTGAAAAATTATGGGTGTATGGAGAAAATTTGGCCGACATGTTTATTGAGATACATATTGGAGGTTGAATTAATATATGCATTTTCCTCAACTGCTTTAAGGGTGTTAGTGCACAGGGATGCGCATCAAAATTCGATCTATTGTGTAATGAGTTACAATACTAATTCATATGAAATTTTTGTGCAAATTAGGTACACTTAACGATGGTACGCACTAGATCCGAGGGTGTCGCTCGGGGTGCACCTTGGGGTACTCATCCTTTTGGTAGGCCACCAATCAATAGGAGGCCTCAACCTATGGGGCAAACATCTAACCCACAACCTCAAGAGACAACTCATCAGAATGTAACTCAGAAGGATCCACCCATGGCTACACTTCTTGATCCTCCACCAATACTTACCCCTGGTGATGTTAAGAACTTGATTCAACAATCGAATAAGAATCTCCATCAACAGATTCTCCAACAATAGCAGGCATTTATGACTGCTATGCAACAGCAGTGGTATGCTGCACTACCAGGTCATCCTCCTCGGGTAGATATTCTATAAGGTCCAACTGGAGGGCCTGGTGTTGGGGCATAGGTTGGAGGTACACCACCCATACTACCTCAGGGTACACCTCCATATGTGATGCCACATCCTTACATGTACCATCTGGCATACTCACCATATTTTCATCTAGTGCGCCATACCAAAAAAATCGTGGAGTCATTCAAAAGGAACCTACCACCTACATTCACTAAGGAGAGATTGAGAAGATATTTAAAGTGATCGAGTGCACTGATGCTCAGAGGATTATTTGTGCGGGGTTACAATTTAAGAATGAGACCAACTCTTGGTGGTAAGCCTCAAAAGCCATATTGTTTGCTACACACCCGGAACCCAAATGGAAACAATTCAATGAGCTATTCTTAGCAAACTACTACCCTCGTAGTTTTAGAGACCATAATAAAGTGAAGTTCTCGGCCAAGGAAGCAAGTCTATCCTTGAGTACTAGCAACAATTTGAGGCCTTATTCTACTTTGCACCCCCTCACATAAAGTCAATTGAAGAGAAGGGAAAGAAATTTCTAAAAGGATTGAAGGTATCCATTGGCATTAGATCTCACTGACTATGCCTTGATTGTACAGAAGGCCAAAACCATGGAAAATAAGATGAAAGGTAAATCATCCTTTACGCCTGGAGTATGAAAGAGAGCGAACCCATATGCAGATTAGGGTGGCCCAAGCAAGAATTTTGATGGATCATACGGATATGGTTCTTCATACGGTAGCCTTACAGGCCATCGGGTTATCCTCCTCAATCCACTAGTGGGCTGGGTACTACATCTTTTTGCCTGAATACCTGTACGATGCCCACATCTACTAGGCCACCTCTCCCTCCACTTACTACAGGTCAGGCTGAGAGAGCTCCTTTTTCGATTCAAGCTTTGTAGAACCGTTGTTTTAATTGCCATTCATATGGTCGAGCCCAACCAACCTTACCAGCCAATCAGCCTTTTGGGTACAGACCTGCTTTGACTCTATGGAGTCAACCATAAGGAAGGATGTATGCTTTGTCAGCTAGGGAAGCTAAAGCTAGCACAGAAGTGGAAGTATGTATGATTTAAATTGAGAATTACCTTTTTGGTAAATAATGATGACATGCTATACTTATGTGCATTTCTGTATTAGGTGTCCTACCTGTATCAGGTATATCGGCATATGTCTTGTTTGATTCAGGGGCTTCACATTCATTTGCCTCATAGAGATTTGCTGAGAAACTTGACATGACACCCCAGATATTAGAGCATAAGATGATAGTTAGTACACCTACTGAAAAAATTTCACAGCTGAAGGAAGTATATGGGCCATGCACCGTTGAGATCAATGGGATGTAGTTAGATGCCCAACTCATCAAGTTCAACATGTAAAACTTTGATGTTATACTAGGCACGGATTGGTTATCAACGCATAGAGCAAACATGATGTGTGCTGAGAAACAGATCAAGGTGATAGATAAAGAAAGGAAGGAACTGATATATCAAGCAGATATGACAAAGCGGACTAAGAAGGTCTTCATTTATCCTCTACAAGCGGTAGAGGTTTTGGAAAATGGGTGTCAAGGGTACCTAGCATCGGTGATTGATTTAGATGCCAGGGTCACGCCTCTAGAGGAAGTAGAGATAGTTAAAGAGTTCCCAGACATCTTTTTAGATGATCTGACTCAACTACCACCTGACAGGGAGTTGGAATTTACTATAGATTTGATTCCTGGAGCTGGACCAATGTCAAAGGTTCCGTACAGAATGGCACCAGCAGAACTGAAAGAATTGCAAGTGCAGTTGCAAGATATGCTGAAGAAGGGATTCATACGCTCAAGTGTATCACCTTGGGGTGTTCCAGTGTTATTTGTTAAGAAGAAATATGGAAGCTTGCATATATGCATTGATTACCGGGAGTTGAACAAGTTATATCAAGAACCAGTATCCATTACCACGCATTGATGATCTATTCGATCAACTGCAAGGTGCTAAGGTATTTTCAAAGATTGACCTCAGATCCGGGTATTATCAACTCAAGATGAAGAATAATGATATATCAAAGACAACCTTTAGAACTTGGTACGGTCATTATGAGTTCTTAGTGTTGTCTTTCGGATTGACTAATGCACCAGTAGCTTTCATGGATTTGATGAACCGAGTGTTTCACATGTTCTTGACAAGTAGGTCATTGTTTTCATTGATGATATCTTGATCTACTTGAAGTCAGAAGAAGACCATGTAAAACATTTGAGGATGGTACTACAGAGATTGAGAGAGTAACAGTTGTATGTGAAATTCAGCAAATATGAATTTTGGCTCAAACAGGTTAGATTCTTAGGACACGTGGTGTCTGAAAATGAAATCGAAGTGGATCCAGATGAGGTGAAAGCCGTAGTAGAGTGGGAGGTACCTAAGAGTGCAACAAAAATTAGAAGTTTCTTGGGTTTTGCAGGTTACTATAGATGCTTCATCGAGAACTTTTCTTGGGTTTCAGTACCAATGACCAAGTTGACTAGGAAGGGTATAAAGTTTGAATGGTCAAAAGAGTGTGAAGAAAGTATTCAAGAGCTAAAGAAGCGACTAGTGTCAGCACCAGTGTTGACTATTTCTGAAGGCACAGGTGTAATGATAATGTACACCGATGCTTCCAAAGTCGGATTGGGCTGTGTACTTATACAACACGGCAAGGTGGTAGCATATGCATCTAGACAATTGAAGGACTATAAAAAGAATTACCCTACTTATGACTTGGAGCTAGCAATGGTTGTTTTCGCCTTAAAGATTTGGCCTCACTACTTGTATGGTGAAAAGTGCGAAATATATAGTGACCACAAAAGTCTTAAGTATTTTTTCACTCAACAAGACATGAATATGAGACAAAGAAGATGGCTTGAGCTTATGAAAGATTATGATTGTGACATTCAGTATCACCTAGGGAAGGCCAATGTAGTGGCAGATGCATTAAGCTGGAAAGCTCAAACTGTGTCACTTTCCTATCTAGCCTTCAGCCCAGAGCTCGTACAGGAGGCGATGTTAATGGATGAAATCCTCTTGTATGAGGGAACGACCTTAGAACTGGAGCACCAGGCAGATGATGTTCAATAGTTAACTATGTCCTTGGTGACTCTATAGGTACACTCATCCATCAGGGAAGAAATCATAATAAAAGAGCCCTTATATCCTAAGTTGCAGTTGATCAGAGAGAAGATTCAGGAGCAAACAATGAATCACCCAAGCTTTACATTAGCTAGTGATGGGGCACTGTTGTTTCGAGGCAGATTATATGTACCATGTGACAAAGTAATACAAGACAAAATAGTAAAGGAGGCATATAATTCTGAGTACTCTCTTCACCCTGTAAGTACCAAGATGTACAAAGACCTAAAGCAACACTACTGGTGGCCGACAATGAAGTCCACAATAGCTTTGTAACTATCAACTTGTCATGCATGTCAGAAAGTCAAAGCTAAATGGCATTGACCTTTTGGCACTCTTCAATCACTCCCAGTACCTGAATGGAAGTGGGATAACATTTCAATGGACTTCATCACCGGACTACCACGTACACCAAAGGGAATGGATACAATTTGGGTAGTGGTTGATAGGCTTACTAAGGCAGCTCACTTTATTCCGATCAGGACCACTTACACCATGGATAAGCTAGCACAACTTTTCTTGGATAATGTTGTATGCTTACATGGTGTACCAGTGAAAATTGTATCAGACAGAGACCCGAGGTTTACCTTCAGATTATAGTAAAGCTTTTAGCAAGCCTTAGGATCACAATTGAATCTGAGTATGACTTTCCATCCACAGATAAATGGATAGTCCGAGCGGACAATAAAAATATTAGAAGACATGCTCCGAGCCTGTTTCATAGAAATGAGTGGCAGTTGGGAGGAATATATACCCCTTATGGAGTTTGCTTACAACAACAGTTATCGAACCACAATTGGGATGGCTCCATATGAAGTATTGTATGGTAGAAAGTGTAGAACTCCTCTATATAGGGACGAAGTAGATGAACGTTGAATGCTTGGACCAGAAATGATTCAGATAACATGTGATAAATTTGATGTCATTAGAGAAAGAATTAAAGACACCCAATCACGTCAAAAGAGCTATGCAAATAACCGTAAGACGGAGATGGAATTCCAAGAGGGAGAGAAACTATTACTCAAAATATCTCCTCCTAAAGGGGTGCGCAGATTTCACAAGAAATGTAAGTTAAATCCGAGGTATATCAGACCATTTGAGATTTTGAAGCGAGTTGGAACAATAGCATACATTTTAGCATTACCACCTTCCCTCAGCAGTGTTCACAATGTCTTTCATGTATCCATGTTGAAGCAGTACGTTCATGATTCATCCCACATACTACCTGTGGAAGCGGAATACTGAGAAGTTGATATGACATATGAAGAACATCCGGCTGAGATCTTAGATTGGAAGGTGAAAACCCTCCACAACCGCTCTATCGCTTTTGTGAAGATTTGGTGGGCCAACCACCCGATCGAAGAGGCATCTTGGGAGAAAGAGGATGATATTGAAACCTTGTATCCTCATCTTTTTGGACAACCAGGTAATATAATTTCAGGGATGAAATTTTCAAAAAGGGGAGGTAATGTGATACCCTACTTTCTAAACTCAGTCTAATTAACCGCATTAACTTGGTTTGATCATTTAGGGGTTGAACCGGAGAACCGACACAGGTATCATATGGAATATGATAGCAAGGGTGACCTTGAACTCGGGTTGGCCTGACATGACCGAGCGGGTACCAAGGATAATACGTGCACCTAAGCCTTGCACTTACACGCACCACAAGGCCATATACAAAAAGTAAAGGTATGTACTAGTGTTGGCGGGTGCCAATATAATCTAATATTATGTGGGGGGGGTTATGCCCACTTGAGATTTAACCCACTTGAGATATACCCACTAGAGATTATACCCACTTGAGATATACCCACCAGAGATGATACCCACCTAAGATATACCCACCCGAGATTTAGCCCACCTGAGGTTTAGAAGATATTTTGGGAGCCCAAGTATAAAAGGGGGGAGACATTAATTGTCTTTTTCCTCATTAATGTTGGTTGGTCGGTGGGAGAGTAAAAAAGAGAGAATTTCCAACGATTTTGCTTCTTTTTTCTTTTTTTCTTTTTTTTTTCTCTCTCTTCTTCAAATGTGGGCAGCATCTTGGATGATTTTTTTAATTATTTTTTTCCTTTTTTTCCCTTTCCTATTTTTTCTCCCTTTCCTATTTTTCTCTTTATTTCCTTATTTCTCTCTCCTTAAGAATCCTTTTGGCCAACCTTCTTTGAGTGATGAGTAGGAAAGAGAAAATCTTCTAAAATAAAAACCTCAACAAAATGGCAGTTAAGAAGTTTGAACTTGAGAACTCCTAATAAGCAAGGGATTTTGCACACCACAACTCACCAACTACGCTAGGTAGTTGTTGTTACAAAAAATGAATCTTCAATCACTTAAGGATGTGGTCCATCGATCCTTGTTAGCATTTAGAACATTCTTTATATCCTTGGAACAACTGCAGTTGGGCAGGTTCTACATCTCAGTTCAGTTCTAATCCATTATTCTTTTTTTGACCCGAAAAGAATAATCACTTGTACTGTTGACCAAACGAATGAAACTTGCAATTGAACACATTCATCTTGCTCAGAATTTCATCCTCTTCGCAACCATGAAAAGAAATAGGACCTCTTTACATGTAAAATTAGAAATATAGCGCCCAATATTCCTTAAAGCATTGAAAATATAAAACCTACAAAAAGAAAGTAAAACCCAAGGTAGCTCTATTCTAAATATGTAAAATGCATGTTTTACTACCCTAGATTTCACACATAAATGTGCTCATCAACTATACTCATATAGAGGCATGTGGCTAGGATGTGATTTATCCTTGTGCTACGACCCTTTCCAATGAGGATTTACGTGTTGGGGGATCATTAGGGGGAACCATTAGGTTGGGGTTGTCGAACTCTTACAGCGGTTAGAAGTACGCACGACTGATCGCTAGGACAGTCGGTAACCCTGGTGATATATTTAGAGGGCCAATCATACTGCTTTTATTTTAGGTGGAGTCACCCATTTACTTTCTATCGTTTAAATTTACCGAGAGTCAGCTTGTATTTTAAATTTTGGTACCAACGATGGGCCTTCTCTGACAACCCTATGGAGATATCACGGGATGAGATTTGTGGCTCGTATCTGGGGCATACACGCACTGTGGTTGTGAGTAGCACAAAACTTATGACCTAGTAATGTTGTTAGGCTAATAGGGCTAAAATGAATGGCATATAGGCACATTTGTATGGTGATTGCTTGTGTGGTTTTCCTTGTGTGGTCTTCCTTTCCACTTACTGAGCTAGTGAGCTCATCCTATATGCACAACTCTTTTTCATTAATTTTATAGGTTACACGCTTGGTGATCAGGAGCTAGGCCCCATCGTGAAGTTTCCATCTGAGGACTGGTGGGTCCCTGATGAGTTTGAGCACGATGTCGATTGCACGTGCGAGGATTGTGTTACGTGGCAACTATGAATCCTATGTGATTCTTTTAATTTTTCGTGATAGACTCCTTTTTTGTTACTTAATGCTTAAATTGTTATATGTTTGTATATATATCATGCCTTCAGGCCTAAATGTATGTAACCTTTATAACTCAATTTGGGTATCAAGCATTTGAGTAACAATTACAGGTATTATTATGAACAAGTCTTCCGTTGAAAATACAGGTCTGATCTTAGATTAGTAGATGTAAGTTGTATTGCAGGTATTGCATTGTTGATCCTTGTAGGTTTTTGAGTTAACCGGTGTTTACTAGGTCATCGGCTCAATTCTATGCAAGCGGGGTGTGACAAATGTTTTCCTATGTTTCTTCTTCTTTTGGAGTTTTGAGTGGGTTGGTCTTCACTTTCTTTGGATATGAAGTAATTAGAAAAACATTAAATCTGAAACCCAACTTCTAGGAAATAGATAACTTCTAATGAAACCCAATCTAGAAATCAGATCTCGTTGAAACTTCAACCGAATCACCCTCTTGATAGTCTTAACTCTAAAATTTCACCCTTAACAGGGAAAACATTGCTGAGCCGGCGGGAGAATTAGTGTAACAGCGGCACAAGAATGACTAAAAACCAGAAAAATGCTTGATGTATCAGTGACTGCTTCGTGCATAGGGAGAGACTGAGAAACTGATGGACTTTGGGTAACCTTGAACAACCTTCGTGAGAGAGAAAACTAATCCCCTTTGGCTATAGGTAAATCCCTAACAGAGCTTTGACCTTGACCGGGAGCTTGGATGCAACGGCACTAGGGCTTTTTCCTTCGTGATCAGAGAGAGGTGTGAGTGACAAAGAGAGGGGTGACAGAGTGTGTCATGCGAGAGAGGGCAACCAGAGAGAGGTTCGGTTTGATCTACTGATATGGTTTGGTTTAATTTTGGTTCACAGTTTTGGGGTTGTTTCAACCAACAATCAATCTCAACCGTTCATTTCACTTCGTCCATGTGTCAACCTCTGCAGGGGGTATTGCACAAAATTGCATGAGATGGGAATTGCAGAGGATTTTTATCCTAATTGAGTGACTATATGTTGATTTTAAAGGCTTCTACTTTAGTGGGATCACTTGGTGAAGAGGAAGCAAAGAAAAAAAATTTTAAAGTTCCATAGGAGAGATACTTTGTTTTGAGGAGGGAACCTCAACTAAGCTTAAAGGTTTGTTAAGATTAGTTCATGTTTTTTAGCATATGAGTTTATCGTGTAGTCTATTGTTCTTACTTCTTAATGGTTGATTTTCTTTGCAAGACTTCCTTGTGTCCTCTTTGTGCTTCTAAATTCTCATGTCTATCTTGGAAACTTCACGCATAAATTATTTGGGAAAAAGACTTGTTTGTGAGTGAGGGACTGTGCCCGGACACAGTGGGGGCAAAATGACAGCTCCCACCCTCAACGAAAGGTGGAAGTTCCCTCTCTATTAATGCTTTAACGTGTGCTCTTGATCAGATTAAAATCAAAACAGGCAAACATCATTCCCCATCAAAAACCGGGTGCAAGGTTCAAGTGCATGTTTGTCAATATTATTCTTTTGTAGGAGCATTGGTGCATATGATATATTTTATATGTAATTATTAATTTACATTTTCAGCTAATGCAGATTAAAGTGAGATTCAATAACCAGATATGGAATGATTTGGAGATAGTAATACAATCAATCTCTCTCTCTCTCTCTCTCTCTCTCTTTTTAGAAGAGACTGTGATACAGTCACATATGGGTTGATGATTACAAAAATTTATTTATAAGGTTTAAAGAATTTCACTTTTCTTCCTTTAATTCCCCTTGCAACCAAATGAAACCAGAGAGAATAACAAATAATTGATATGCTGCAATGTTTCTACTCTAAAAAAAAAAAATTAATAATAATAATAATTAATTAAATTAAATTTAAGGTTAATTTTCTATGTGAAACCTTTATTTTAATAGTTTCACGCTTCATAGATGTGAGGGAGTTGCATATCTACAAAACTAGTCTTGCTACAAGATATCTCAAGGATAATTCACTGGCTAACTCCAATGGTTGTTCCCACAGGTGTCTGTTCTTATCTCCTTGCTAACGGTGGTGGCGATTTTTCTAGAAAATCAATATCCACCCCAAATTTAAACTTTTCCTCTAGAGAACCATTAATGCTAGTTTACCAATCAAGGATGTTTTATCCAAATGGGTGGACATTGATCCCATGTGTGGGTGCTGCCACAACCAGTGAGAGACTTTGTTCCATGTGTTATTCGACTACGAAATTTCAAAACGGGTCTGGGCTGCATGCCCATTGGGCATTAAACCGGACCACATCCTGGTTTCTTCAATGAATAAATTGATAATGTATTGCTTCAACTTGGGACTCATCCCAAAAAGGGATCTAACTTGGTTTTTCTCTATATTTATGTTCACCAGTTATTTCATCTGGAAGCACAGAAATCAATGTTTATTCTGTGACCAAAAACCAAACTTGCAACTAATTCTTAAGCATGTAGAATTTTGGATCTCTAATGGGATGCCTAATCTTGATACCAAGACACATGTGATATCTGATTTGTTGCATTCTAATGATCTCACAATCCCACAGACAAACATCAGCACCATTATCATCACTAGTGTCAAGGATACATCTACAAATTTAGCAGCATGGGCTCTAAGTCTCATTTCAAATGGAAAATGTATCTTATTGGAAGCAAACTATTGTATGATAGGAAAGGATGGTGAGGCAGAGGCTCTAGGGCTGCTCCGAGGAATGACCAAGGATAGAGCATGGTGGGTGAAGATAGATCAAGTTTGAAGTGATGCTAAAGAAATTGGATGGCTTCTACAAAACAAGCATGACATTTTGATAACTTTATGGCCAAAAACTCTTATAGTATTATGTCTAGAATTAGATAATCACCCTAATTATCCCAACTTTTGTATGACAACAAGCAATAGATATATAGGGGACCTTAAATCTATAGCCATAGATAATCTGTCCATTGTTTATCTCAAGTAAGGTTTTATTATATGAGTAATATAATATCAAAATTGTTAAAAAATTTTAACTTTACATGACCATCACTAGAATAAACTTAATTTGTTTTACTATAATATAATATGGATAGATATTGCATGTGCATCATTACTAATTAACCTAGTATACTAGTTTTCTGTTTTGTTATAATATAGCATAGAGGTTGTTATTTCTTGTGCATCATCAACCGACTATATTAAGTTTTTTTATTTTTTATTTTTTTATTATAATAACATATAAATTGTTATTAGTTGTTCACAACCGATTGTGCTTTCCTTCTTTATTGCATATGCTATTGATTAATTAAACATATCATATTTCTGTTTACAATTGTTGTTACTGTTTAAAAAAAAAAACCTTCTGTTTAAGAACCTTTCGCAGTTTAGTTGCTGAATTAATAGAATAATAATAACAGAAAGGGTATTAGTAATCTTAATCCCTATTAATCTCTAGTCTAAATAACCTATTAAATTAGTTCTTTTTTTATATCATTCATGTATGTTGTGCAACTTATTATGAACCAAACTTGTTAACACCATAATAAAATATTGAAATCATAAAAGAATTAGTGATTTCAATAGTATACCACTTGTCACCTAACACATTAGTATTCATTCTTTTGGCTCTTTTGAAGCCATAAGGAATAAGAATTTATCGTAAAATAATAATAATAATAACAATAAATTAATTAAAAGAATTATTGAATTCAAATTTTTTTAAACTAGTGTGGGGAAACATAGAGTGAACTAACTTTATTTATTCATTTTCAGAACATCATCATGGCCGGAAAACCTTTGTCTCATGAAATCAACAACCTTGAGAGACTCAATGGGTCGAACTACAAAACCTGAAACATGAAAATCACACACGTATTGGTATACGAGAAGATGGACCATGTTCTACAACCAAAACCCGTGGTTGGGGATAATGCAACCATTACAGATATTAAAGCTGTGAAAAAATGGGCTGAAGATGACAAGAGAGCCCGAAGCATGATCCTCTTAATATGGAAGACCATCTAATGAAGGTGTTTAACAAACACACAATAACCAAATCAGTAAAGGCTAAATACGATGTAAAAACTGAAACCCATGCTTAGCTTCTAACTCACAGATATAATAGTTGTAGAATGAGTGAGGGTAAGAATGTTATGGATCATGTCAACAAAATGCTTGTTTTGGCTCAAGACCTAGTTGATGCAGGATCAGAAGTGTCAAATAGCTACCAAGTATCCACAATCATTATCAGTTTGCCCCCTTCTTGGGCAATGGCATAAACTGCACTGAGATTCCTGGGGGATAGTCTCACCATTGATAAACTTTCACAACAAGTGCAATACTATCAACAGTATATGATGACAAAGTCCATGGGTGAATTACACATAACCCCCAGTCCAACCCAACTCAGCTAGAGATTGATCAAGTGGAATCACTGGCACATCAACATCGATTTCATCCCAATTTCAACCAGCTTCGCCTCAACAATAACCAGAATAAATTTAAGGAGAAAGAAAAAATGAAGTTCAGGAATTTTTAAAAGGTGCCACCTAGAGCATGTTATGAATGTGGAAAATTTGGTCATTTTAGGCTTCCTGTCTTAAGAAAAAGAACAAAGGAAATACTGCACCTGCACCACCACCAAACACTCAGCAGAAAGAGTTTATTGGCACAGTTGAGTGCAATTTATCTAGAGAACAGTATAAGGGATGGTGGATAGATTCAAGTGCGACATGTTACATTGCTAGGACCACAAGAGGATGACAAGATACGAAGACTCATGCACCTAGTGGCCATAAGAATTTTATGGGCAATAACTCGTACAATGAAGTTTGAGGTGTTGCAAACTACGTACTTGACCTCGGGAAGGCTAATCTCCATCTAAAGGATGTAATTTATGCCTCCGGCATGTATCAAAATTTGATTTCTATACCATCTCTTGTTAAAAAGGGCCTTGATGTGCACTTCATAGGCATTGAGGTCACCATTAGAAAACATTGTCATTCTTTTGCTTCAGGATGATTTGTCCCTCAGTAGGATTTGTTTTTAGTTTCAACTATTGAAAATGTTCTCAATGTAACCACCAGTATTATTAATGAAAATACATTTGGGTCATTAATTTATATTGATTGTGCAAACCTTGTTGATTCATACATGTGGCATATGAGACTAGGAAACCCTGGAATTAAAAAAATACAATAAATAATTAAATTAGGGTTAATTCCTAAGTTATCTAAAGTAGAATATGATGGATGCGAATATTGTCTCTTCAGTAAAATGACTAGGAAACATTTTCCAGTGAGAGTGAAAGCAAATGGACTTCTCGAAGTGGTACACTCTGACATGTATGGGCCATTAAATGTGAGTATCCATAATAGTAAAACTTATTTTATCTCATTCACAAGTGATTTATCCAAGTATGGAAATATTTATTTACTTAGTAGAAAATCTAAAGCATTTGAATATTTCAGACGCTATAGAACTGAAGCACAAAATCCGTTGGGAAGAAATATTAAGGTTTTAAGAACCGATCATGGTGGAGAGTATAACTCCATTGAGTTTGAGAAATTCTTTGAGGAACATGGAATCATTAAACAAAAGACCATGTCTTTCACACCACAACAGAATGGTGTGGCTGAAAGACGGATTAGATGCTACTTAATATAGTACGTTGCATGTTATCACATTCTTCTCTCTCAAGGAATTCTGGGGAGAGGCTATTCTCACAGCTAATTACATCTTAAACAGAATTCCCACCAAATCTGTTGAAACTACTCCCTATGAAATGTGGACAGGTAGAAAACCATACTTAGAAAATCTAAGGAAGTTGGGATCAGTAGCCCACGTACTAATCCCTGAGTTATATAGGAACAAGTTGGATTCTAGAACGATCAAATGCAAGTTCATAGGATATTCTGAAGAATCAAAAGGACATAGGTTCTATCACCCTTAAAAAGGGATAATTGAGAGTCGTGATGTATAATTTCTAGAAAAACTAGAAGAGAAACCACAACAGAAAGATATAGAACACTTACATGTCATTGATGATGACTATTATGTTGACCCTCAAGAGGAACCAGGAATTTTTTTTATTAAGAATTCCAAGTTCCTAAAAATCAAGGTGATCATCAGGGACGGGACCCGAAACCTAGGGTAAGTAAGAGCAAAAGAACAAGAACACCCCCAACTTATTTTGATGACTACTACCTTTATCTATGTGAGCCACCTTGTCATACAGTTGACACAGATGTGGAAGAAGTACTACATCTCATAACCTATAGTGAAGTGATGAAATCACAAGAATCAGGTGAATGGTGGAATGCCATGCGTGAGAAAATTGATTCTATCACAAAGAATCAAGTATGAGAACTTTGTGACTTACCAAATGGTATAAATGTTATAGGTTACAACTGGGTATTGATGAGGCAAAATATGTCCCCTTCCTCAGCACGGCTGAAGTATGTATACAAACCTGAACAGGACTGACCCACTACCTCAGCCCTCCATCAGGCTATGCTGCCACCTCTACCCTCCATCAGGCCGTGCATCCATCTCGGCCCTCCATCAGGTCATGCTGCCACCTCGGCCCTCCATTAGGCCGTGCTTCCATCTTAGCCCTCCATTAGGCCGTGCTACCACCTCAGCTCTCCATCAGGCCGTGCTACCACCTCATCATCCCAACAGGCCTTGCTTCCACCTCGGCATCTCATCAGGCCATGCTACCACCTCGGCCCTCCATCAGGCCATGTTGCCACCTCAGCATCTCATCAGGCAGTGCTACTACCTCGGCCTTCCATCAGGCTGCCCTGCCACCTCGACACCTCATCAAGCCGTGCTACTACCTCGGCCCTCCATCAGGCCGTGCTACTGCCTTGGTGCTCCATCAGGCCGTGCTACCACCTCGGCATCTCATTAGGCCGTGCTGCCACCTCGCCATCTCATCAGGCCATGCTACCACCTCGGCATCTTCTCAGGTCGTGCTACTACTTCGGCCCTCCATCAGGCAGTGCTGCCACCTCGACATTTCATCAGGCTGTGCTACTACCTTGGCCCTCCATTAGGCCGCGCTGCCAGTCACCTCGGCGCTACCAACTTATCACCTCGGCTCAACACAGTTAAGTAAGGCACCCAGAAACATACACGCATCGGCCCCTACATTCAAGGGACGTGATCCCTGATCACAGGGGCTGGACTCTATCCACTACACGTCATCAGAGGTGTCCACCTCTCTCATGACTTGCATCTCCGAGATCAATGGAGAATATTCCCAGAATATGCCCTAAAAACCAGAATATTCCCAAAATCATGGAGCCACTCCCCTCAAGGACTCTCCACAAATGCCCTTCCTTCTCTCTCCATCAGCAACCTATAAATACTAAGGTAAGCCTCCATCATAGGGGATCGATCAATCACTTCTTTTACTGAAAGAGCTCTCTTGAGCATCTGGTGTGGAAAGATCTGACTTAGGCATCGGAGAGTCCCCCGTTGGGTCAGTCCGGCTCTCCCCTGTCATCTCTTTTGTGCTGATCGGTTGGAGCACCAGGAACTATAGGGAAGATCACCCGGTCAATTTTACCGCATCAAATTGGCGCCGTCTGTGGGAATTGGTTACAAAAAGCCACCTTGGACCAATGCAATTAAGGAGTGAGAAGGTTGTTTCTTCTACGACAACACAAGTAAAATCCACCCGCGAGTTACCGCTTAGAAGTCTCCATTCACCACCAATGGCAGAGCAGGAGACTGTCCCAGTAGAGACCCCTCCACAAGGACCCCAGTAAACCAGGCCTGATGCGTAAGTTACCCAGGGAGAGGGGGATCAGCACGAGCAGAACCCTCAGCTATCTCGCCATGTCCCATCATCCTGGGTAACTCACCCAAACATGGAAGAGCAGATGCAGAGCCTGCAGCTACAAGTGTTAGTGACAAATGCACTGGTGCGGGACTTCATACATCAATTCGGCTCGACACTTTCAGTGCCACGGACTAGTTCAGCTCATCCACCTAGGTCGGTTACGGGCAGACAATTCAACGATGAATCTCCTGACAATAGTGTCACCCCTCAATCAACAACAACGAGGGGGTCGGCCAGAATATCATATACTGTTCACTCAGTACCACCCCGCTCCCCTATCGAGGGGCGCAGACAAGGTCCCGTTCCACCCCAGAATGGGAGAGCTCACCCTACTCCAAACCTATTATAGTTTCTATGGAGTCTAAGTAGTATGTTGTAGGCAGACAGAGCATCACGCTCTAATACTACCCTTGTCACACCTCACTCGCACATAACCGAGCCGATGATCGAGTTAACATTGGTTAACTCACAAACCTGTCAGGATCAACAATGTAGTACCTGTAATATAGCATACATCTAATAATCTAAGATCAGACCTGTATTTTCAACGAAAGACCAGTTCATAATAATACCTGTAATTGTTTCCCAAATACTTGATACCCAAATTGAGTTATAAAGGTTACATACATTTGGGCCCGAAGGCATGATATATATACAAACATATAACAATTTAAGCATCAAGTAACAAAAAGGGAGCATATCAAGAAGAATCAAAAGAATCACATAGGAGTCATAACTACCATGCGACACAATCTTCACACGTGCAATCTGCACCGTGCTCGAACTCGTCAGGGACCCACTAGTCCTCAGATGGAAACTCCACAGTGGGGCCCGGCTCTTGATCACCAGGCGAGTAACTTACAAAATCACCTAAAAAGAGTTGTGCACATGGGATGAGCTCACTAGCCCAGTAAGTGGAAAGGAAGACCACACAAGGAAACCACACAAGCAATCACCACACAACTGTGCCTATATGCCATTCAT
The DNA here is from genome assembly GCF_013358625.1 of Macadamia integrifolia. Taxonomy (NCBI): domain Eukaryota; kingdom Viridiplantae; phylum Streptophyta; class Magnoliopsida; order Proteales; family Proteaceae; genus Macadamia; species Macadamia integrifolia. The sequence continues at coordinate 12,356,997 of NC_056570.1, forward strand.
TTTAGCCTTATTAGCCTAACAACATTACTAGGTCATAGGTTTTATGCTACTCACAACCAAAGTGCACGTACACCCCGGATATGAGCCGTAAATCCCATCCCTCGATACGCCCATAGGGTTGTCGAAGAAGGCCCACCGTTGGTATAGGATTTAAAATGTAAGCCAATTCCTAACAAATTTAAATGATAGAAAGTAAATGGGTGATTCTACTCAAAATAAAAGCAGTACGATCGACCCTCTGAATATATCACCATGGTTACCGATTGTACTAGTGATCATCCGTGCATACTTCTAACCGCTGTAAGAGATCGACAACCATAACCCGATGCTTCCTCCAATGATCCCCCAACACGTAAACCCCTGTTGGGAAGGGTCGTAGCATAAGATTAAATCACATCCTAGCCATATGCCTCTACATGAGCATAGTACGATTACACAATGGCATCATGTCCCATACCACATGCCACCATGCACTCGTTTTCAAGCCGACTACGGCATCTAAAATCTAGCATGCATATCATGTCCAAATGAGATTCTTCCATCACATACATCAAGACATAATGAATATTCTATCATAACATAAAGCATAGCATATTATGTAAATGCACATTCAAATGCGTGATATGGCATATATGATGTATAGTCTACACACAAGTGACATGATACATGGCTAGACTAACATATGTTAAATGATACATAACATTTTAAAATTAAATCAGAGTCCACTCCCCACTTATTTGTATATGTACACAGTGCTTGTACCCGGTACAAAAAAGATCCGATGTGTGGATACGCATATATTGAGTAAAACCTATCATAAACATAATGGTTTATCATTTCACTATTTTGGGATCAAAATCATCATGTTTGAATACTATAATCGGGTTTAGAATCATAAATGGGGGTTATCCATAAAATTTGGACTAATTCTGGCAATTTTAGAAAGACCAGTGGGCCAGAGCCAAAGACCGATGGGCCAAGTAGCCCGCCGTCTCAACTCGCCGGTTACTCCAGAACCTAAAATCTGAGTTTTGGGAACTCAGGTGGGCTAAAATCAGAAGACCAGTGGGCTATGTAGCCTATCGATTGCAGCCCGTCGGTTACTGCAGAGCCTCAAATCTGAGTTCTGGAAACTCAGGTGGGCTAAAACCAGAAGACAGGTGGGGTAAAAGTACCCCTAGTCTTTGAACGAAATTTCTCCAATAATCATTCCTGACTTTTCTTCAGCTTAGAGAACTTGTTTGGGTACGATCCGGTGACTCAAATCACTTATCTGAGGTCCAATCACGTACCCTCAACCTAGATCTAAGATAAAATGAAAAGAAAAGGAAGATTCTTATCTCTTCTTCAAGAACACCAATGAAATCCCAAATTTCACTTTTTTTGCTCAAGAACCTCCAAATACTCTAGATCTTCACATGTACTCCTTTCAAATCCTTCAAAATCATTATACACACCTTCCATTAGACCTTAGATTTGATTATCCAAGTAGGATTAACAAGATCCAAGTGAGTTCTTTCCAAAAAATCAAAAAGCGGGTTTAAGGATGGGCTTTTCTTAAGATTCCTTGGAATGTGTGCAATACCTACCTCAAATCGAAGATTTCGATGAGCTGATCATAAATCCAGGCTCAAAATACCAAGACCTAGCTCCGGTGAAGCTCTACGGCTGATTTCCCTTCTTCTTTCTTCTTCCTCTTTTTCTTTCTTCTTCTTTCTCTCTCTTCTTTACTCTCCCACCGACCAACCAACATTAATGAGGGAAAAGACAATTAATGTCTCCCCCCTTTATACTTAGGCCCCCAAAATATCTTCTAAATCTCAGGTGGGCTATCTCGAGTGGGCTATCTCAGGTGGGCTAAATCTTAGGTGGGTATAATCTTAGGTGGGTATATCTCAAGTGGGTATAATCTTAGGTGGGTTTATCTCAGGTGGGTTCAATCTTAGGTGGCACAAACCCCCCCCACATAATATTAGATTACATTGGCACCCGCCAACACTAGTACGTACCTTTACTTTTTGTACATGGTCTCGTGGTGCATGCAAGTGCAAGGCTTGGGTGCACGTATTACCCTTGGTACCCTCTCGGTCATGTTAGGCCAACCTGAGTTGAAGGTCACCCTTGCTACCATATTCCATATGGTACCTGTGTCGGTTCTCTTCGGTTTAGCCCCTATATAATCAAACCAAGTCAATGCGGTTAATTAGACTGGTTTAGAAAGTAGAGTATTACATTACCCCCCCTTTGAAAATTTCATCCCGAAATTGTAATACCTGGTTGTCTTAAAAGAAGAGGATACATGGTTTGAATATCATCCTTTTTCTCCCAAGATGCCTCTTCGATCGGGTGGTTGGCCCACCAAATCTTCACAAAAGTGATAGAGTGATTGCAGAGGATTTTCACCTTCCGGTTTAAGATTTTAACTCTTATATAACCAAACCAAGTCAATGCAGTTAATTAGGCCAGGTTTAGAAAGTAGGGTATCACAACATTGCTAAAAGCTTCATCTAGGACAGAAATGGAGTTGGGAGAGAGCAAAGAGCAGAGAGCAAGGAGCAGGGAGTTTTTTGTGCGAGTTAGGGCAAAGAAGGAGAGCTGTAACAGAGAGAGAGAGAGAGAGAGAGAGAGAGAGAGAGAGAGAGAGAGTCAAGAGAGAGAGAATGGATACAAATCTCTTAGGTTTTGAATTAAAACCTGAACCGATTGGGTTTGAATAGTCGACTCGGTTCGGTTTAATTTGGAGAACCACGGTTTTGGGTTATTTCATTGGAAGGTTAATTTGAGCCGTTCAATCCGGAATGTCCACATGTCGACCTCTATAGGGGGTATTGCACAATATTGCATGAGATGAGAATTGCAGAGGATTTTTATCCCACTCAATTAGCTATAAAAGTCAACCAATATCTATTGGGAAAAGTTGACCATCTTCAGTGACAAAGCCCGGCCATTTCGATAGGACTAGCCTCAGGTAGTTTTTTTTTTTTTAGTTAGTGTTCTTTATAGAGAGTCGATCAGGACTTTGATTCGTCTCCAATTTTGATCCTCCAATTCTTGTTCAATTCTCTTTCTATGCGCGACACCATCTGTTCAATTATAATCCAATGGTTTTGGATGCTAGGGTTTTCAAATTTCTTTTCCCCTCAAAAAAAGGGCATTCAAATCTGGCCCAATAGGAGGAGGAGCTCCATCGTTTCTGTCTCCAACCTGAAACAAAGAAGAAGGGAGGGAAGGAGGAAAAAAAATCCTGAAACAAAGAAGAAGGGAGAAGAGAACATCTAAGCTCGAGCCAACGGTCTCGATTTGCAAGAGGTGTGCTTATAGTTGTAACGGGTAGGGATGAGAGAAGTGGAATAGACGAAGAAAGCGAGGAAGCAAATGAGGAGCATGATGAGATTTCCGAAGAAGTAGATGACGATGATGATGAAAGTGAAGATAGTAGTGATGAGTCTTCAAGTAGTGGCTCCAAATAGGGATTGTAGAATTACGATGCTGTCTTCTTTAAAAGGGTTGTGTGAGCCCTGGTCCGTGGATTTAGAATCCATTTTTTTTCTCTTCATATAATGGATTCTAAATCAATGGACTAAGGATATACGAGATTGTTCTCATACTTGAACCTGATCCGGTCTTCGAATGCAGATCTCCATCATCATTTAAGTGTCGATATGCTTCATTTTCTTTATTGGCAGTATTTTATTTTATTTTGTTTTTTTTTTTATTGTCATGCACTCACGCTCTATTGCCTCAATTGATGCACAAGAATGAAGAAATAGAAAATGCCTTTTTTCCAAAGGATTCTTCATTTCTTCTTTGGTCACCGGTTCTTTGACAGCCAGTATTCTTCACCAATGCAGGGTGATCTCGGCTGCTCGTCCTCCCACCCAAACACGATATGGCATTGACGACAACTGGGGCTGGGGACTCGGACAGATCTCTTCTCCCTTCTTCTTCGTTTTAGGATTTTCTCCTCCATCCCTTCTTCGTTTCAGGTTGGGAAACACAGACAACGGAGCTTCTACTATCAGGTCAGATCCGATTGTCAGAGGAGGAAAAATGGATTGAACAACGCTAGCATCCACAGCCAATTGGAATATAATAAACATGTGTCAGCATGCAAGGAGAGATCGATCGGAGCCCTGGTCAAAAGCAGAACTTGTTGGATTTATGGGCTAAATTAATTATTCGAGTTGATTAAATGGGTGAGAGTCAAATTGCATGAACCAGTTCGGTCCACTCTCAAGCTTAGGGATATGCTGGCTCAACCCATTGTGGTTTAGGGTTTTGAGTGCAGGACAGTATTATAAATACTAGGTTTTGGGTCCCTACAGTCATTATTCACTCTTCCCCACTTTACCACTAAAGTGAGAGAACCAAGGAGGTTTAAGGGGCTGTAGAAGATCCATAGCCAAGCCAAGAGAGCGAAAGTGGGAGTGACCAACATCAATCATCTTCAGCATACTAGGTGAAAGGTACAAATCGATCCTCCATAATTTTATTAGATTCGTGTTCTTGTTTTTCCTGTGTGGTTTCCTCAATAGGGTTTCAAACTCAAACCCATAGGGAGTTCTAACAGTGAGGGTGTCGACGGGGTCTGCGAACCAGTCGTCCGGCCAATTGGCAGGGAGCCAAGTCGCTGAAAAATATCAAGCAGTCAACTGAGCAAAGAGCTATTGGGCCCTAACGGCTAGTTAGGAGGCGGACCGGATCTGTCAGAGTGGTCAGCCGGCATAGCACCGTATTAAAAAAATAAAATAAAAAATAATGTCTATATTTTTACCGTTACATTTTTGCCTTTAAATAAGAACTATTTCCCTTCCCTCAACAAGTCTAAGAGAATATACAACCAAGTAATTTAATTTAAGCTTAGACTAGGGAGATATATTAGAAAGAACGATTTTATATTGGCATAAGTAAGACCACATTATGCCAAGAATGATTGCGTGAGAGTAAGGGGGTTAAACAATGTAGTTTTGATTGAAACAATATGGTTTCGTTTGGTTCACAATGTTAGAGATAAAAATCAAAATCGAATCGTTTATTAAACGATTTTCGTATAATAAAACTAAAACTGAATCATTTATCACACGATTATATGATTAAATGATTTCATAAAAATGCCACATCTAAAAACCTAGTGTCAGAAAAAAAAATCATAATCAATTATTTAATTTAATTTTTGTTAGTAAATAAGCCTGCTTTCATATGAAAAGACGTAAATTTCATCAATGTGGAATGGGATCATGAAGATGTCAAAGACTTTCAGCAGGGTGTTATTTATTTGATATATAAATAAAAATTTAATCGATTAGATAAATAAAATCGAAATCGAATCATTTATTAACCAATTTTAATTTTTAAATAAAAACCAAACCACTTATTTAATGATTTTACGGTCCTGATGTAAACAGTTTAGTTTGGCTTTAACACCCTTACCTGATGATGGTGTTTAATTAAACTCTCAATAGGTCAAGTAGGGCATAACCCAAACCCAACCATAAAAACGGGTTTGCAGTCAAGCCACGTTTGGCGCCCCTTAGTCAAGTCTACAATTTAGATAACAGATTCGGTTTTTAATTAGACCGGGTTCACCAAGCCAGATGGACCGGGTTAGGCTGTGAATTGCCACCATGAGTGGGGGAGGGTTTACAACGGCTATAATGCTTAATTTAGAAACCTTTTTTCTTTCCTGGGGGCTCAGAATGAAGCCGCAACTGGCAAAGGAATAAGGAAAGCGTGTTTACTAAACTATACTCATCTTACCGTCCGTTGGATTATATTTTATCGAACGGTTTGAGTTTTAGCAAAAAAGGACCGTTGTAAGAGAGCGTTGTTTTAAAAAGGGTATAGCTCTTGCTTTTCCTTCATTCCGTTTCGGATCACTATAGAGAAACAGAGAAGAAAACAGCAAAGAACAGAGAAGGGAAGAACAAAGAAGAGAAGTGAAGAACAAAGAAAGAGAGAGATAAGTTAGAAGGGAAGAAAGATCGTGACTCTTGATCGAGGGTAGCGACGCCGAACGCAGAAGGGGAGTCGCTGAGTGGAAGGCTCCATCTGTTTCTATCGTCCCTATTGACTAGCCTTGGAGGAGTTTCAGGCAAATTCAAGATTTAGAGATGGCATCGAGAACCCTTGTTCCACAGCAACCGAGAGGTAATTTTTTCTTATTTCTTCGATTTTTTCCCACTTCTTATCTGGCGAGTTTTATTTAGAACTGATCACTGTAGGGGTTTTTCCTTCGATTCTTTCTCAACTCTTCGAATCTTCATATGGGGTTTCATTTCTATTGTTGGTCTTGATGCTTTTCTTCATCTGAGGGTTCCATGCATCCATTTCTTTTCCTCAAAAGCTTTCCAGTTCTGGTTTCTGTGTGAGAGGTATTCGATGTAATAACTAGCCAATTTTCTCCTTTTCTTTCTATCAAGCAAGGCAGTTAATCCGATCATATTTAGGAGTTTTTGGGTATGAGAGTTCATTTGATTTCTGAATCTTTTTTTTTTCTTTTCTGGTGGTACTTGATTAACACTATTAGTCTTTTGGGAAATTTTGTGCCTTCAGACAAATCAATCATCATTGATGTTAATTTGGATGGTATTGTTTCAGTTGGCTTTTTCATATTGGGGTTCTTTTTTACATTTTTCTTCTTTTCTTTAGCCTTAATTTCTCAATGAAAATTTCAGGTGCGGTAGTTAATGGGATAGGTAAGCAGAAGAATGCTGGAGTGGATAGGAAGAAAAGGCGAGCGCTTGGAGATATTGGAAACGTGGTGGTTACTAATCAGGGCGTGGAAGGGAAGCCACTGCAGCAACAGTTGAATCGTCCTGTGACAAGAAGTTTCTGTGCACAGTTACTTGCTAATGCACAAGCAGCAGGAGAGAATAAGGTATGATCCAAGAAATAAACATTTGTTCTTGATTGGTTAATCAGAATACAAAGCTGCCAAGTTCACTTAAATAACTTGGATCTATTGATTTGCAGAAACTAGCTGCAGTGGTTGTTGATGGGGTATTAGTTCTTGATGAGCCTCAGGCTCAAAGAGGGAGAGCAGCAAAGGCTAATAATGTACAAGCAGCAGGAGAGAAAAAGGTATGAAATGGGAAAAAAAAAGGTTCCTGAGTGGTTAATCAGAATACAAAGCTGCGAAGTTCACTTACATAACTTGGATCTATTGATTTGCAGAAGCTAGATGCAGTGGTTATTGATGGTGTACTAGTTCTTGATGAGCATCGGGCTCAAGGAGGGAGAGCAGAAAAGGCAGCTCCCCTGAAAGTTGCAGTGAAGCCGGTACCTGATACGGTAATCGAGAGTAGCTCTGGTACCGAAGAGGAGAACAAATTGCAGAATCCTGTAAACCTGAGAAAATCAAAGGAAGTGGAAGGGTCATTGAAGAAGAAAGCCCAGACACTGACAGCAGTCCTTACAGCTCGGAGCAAGGTTGATTTTCTTTGAGAATCCTCCTTTTGAGAAAGTATCTGGTTTTCTACTTTGCTGACTTTGATTGATCTATACCAGGCTGCTTGTGGGTTACCTAATAAATCAAAGGATCCAATTTATGACATTGATGCTGCGGATGGTCATGATCAGTTGGCAGTTGTTGAATACATTGAAGACATTTACCAGTTTTATAAGCTCAATGAAGTACAGCTTCTTATCTTTTAATCTTCAACATATATATCTATTATTGTATCTGTGAGATGTTCATGATCGTTCCCAATTGTTGATTTACAGAGTCAATTTCCCGACTACATGGGCTCACAGCCTGACATAAATAATAGGATGAGAGAGATTCTGGTAGACTGGTTAATAGAAGTTCACCACAAGTTTGAACTGAGGCCTGAGACCCTGTATCTCACATTGTACATTGTTGATCAATTCCTTTCCATGGAGTCTGTCATAAGGAGGGAATTGCAGCTTGTGGGCATAGTTTCCATGCTCATAGCTAGCAAATACGAGGAGATTTGGGCTCCAGAGGTATACTTCAGTTTTGGTCAATATGATAATATTCTACCCTGATTATCATATTTGGAACCTGAGATTAATGGGTACTTGTAATTTTGCAGGTTAACGACTTTATTTGCATTTCAGACAAAGCATATACCAGAGAACAAGTATTGGTTATGGAGAAGAAAATATTGGGAAGACTTCAATGGAGCTTAACTGTTCCTACACCTTATGTCTTTCTGGTCCGTTTTCTCAAGGCTGCCGGGTCTGATCAAGAGGTAAGATTAATCACTTCCTCTTTGTAACATATTGACATGTTAGTTAGTAGTGTGTTGTTATTAATTGTTAAGTTGGTTCTTTGAATGGTGGTAGATGGAGAACTTGGTGTTCTTTTTAGCCGAACTCGGAATGATGCGCTACGCCACAATCTTGCACTGTCCATCGTTAATAGCAGCTTCGGTAGTATATGTTGCAAGGTGTACTCTGAAAAAAACACCACTTTGGACCGAAAGACTTGAGGTCCACACAGGCTACACTGAAGCACAGTTGATGTAATGACCTCTTCCTTGATCTTCTTCTTTGTTAAGACAATTTTCTTCATAGAATGTGTTGTTAATTATAGCTCCTCTTTCTCTGTAATTGACAGGGACTGTGCAAAGCTATTGGTTGGCTTCCATCTTGTGGCAGCAGAGAGCAAGCTGAAAGTGGTTTATAGGAAATACTCGAATCCACAAAGGGGTTCTGTTGCTCTGCTTCCTCCAGCTAAGTTTCTCCTGAATCCACAACAGGGTGCCTGCTAGACAATCGGACTTAAGTCTTTTCTCCAAAATGTCTCTTTTTGGGACTGTGTCACAACAACCACCTCTGTCCTAGTATTTTTTTTTGACTGGGAGGAAGAGTTGGGCATGCCGCTAGCTTTCCTGGAGCTACGTTTTGGGGGGGGGGGGGGGGGAGAGAGAGAGGAGGGGGACTTTTGGAAGGAGGAGAGAGGAGGAAAGGGGAGAGACTTACTCAGTGCTTCTTCTTTTCCTTTTTTCATTTTTCTTTCTCCCTTGTGACCAATCGCATTCTATATGTTTTTTGGTTGTAATCTGATTGATACTCTGATTTGTTTAGTTATCGAACAAATAATAGATTGATGAGAATTTCTTTTCTTTTATGTTTTATTGGATGAAAATTCTTGAAACATTCCCCACTCTCCTTGTCGTTAGTTTACTTGGTTGGTACAGACACTGAAACTGAAACAGAGGGGATGGGACTCGCACTGACTTGGTCTCTAGAGAAACTCTCAATGGTTTTTAAATGGACAATCCACTCTAAATAGCACATTGATTTGGGATCCATATCCACTCTAAATAGAATATTGTGAAAGAAAATAAATACGGAACGATTCATGAAGATCGATAAGCATGCGCGACAAATACTACAAAACAAGTTTTAGGCATACCTGAATCCATGGTTGAAGAATAAGAACTCCTCAATGTCTTATTGTATGCTCCTCGTACAACACGATCAATGTTGGTATGGTCTCACTTAATGGATCAGTGATAACTATATATAGGGGTGAGGGTAGAGACCAACCCTGCAATAAAATTAGGGTTTTCTCCCCATTAAGGAAACAATACCTTAGGTCCACACATAGTAGTAAATATTTCATACCATTAATATTGGATTCTTTCTACTTACTCCATCTTTAAGTCAACACCACTAAACCAGTTTTGAAAACAAATCTTTGACTATGCTAGCCCACATAATAGGAAATCTTACAATCTCCCACTTGGGCAGCATATGTCACAAGTTTTAGATTTTAAAATTTATTTAAAACGACTCTCCGATTTAGATAAACTGAATGCGGCCACAAACAAAACAATGTCGAATGGAGTGCACCTTAAACCAAATGTCTTGGTCCGAATGAGAATTAAAAACACCCAACCGTATTGATCATCACATCTAAAGCGATATGAGACCATAACATCACCGACTTGGGCTGAACAGTATGAAAGTGTGGTATGGAAATAACATGCTATAGTGATCATCATGTCTATTTCCAAATTGGTCATGGCTCAAAAACCAAATGAGCCCTATGAGACAAATATCGAAGGTCTCATTAATTACAAGCGTTTCCCAAACGCTCAAGCTTCAATCAAAGAAGCTCATTGGGACTGGGTCCGGATGTCCCACAACACTAGGACTAGACCTCAATCAAAACGAGGCTTTGCTAGCGACTGGATGTGTGTGTATTGACTGGAACCTCAGATACCGAATGAGGTAAATACACCACATATAACCTCAATTTTCTGTAGGAGGTAAATAAACAAGTGTATACACTTGAAATGCATATATATTCTTGAGAACAATAATGATGTTTCATAAATATAATAATGTTGAACTCAAATGCAACTGGATATATGAGCAAAGCTCACATTAATAAAATACATCAAAAGAACTAACAAGTCCCATATTAGTGACATGCGCTTGAAAGACTTTTGGAGTCAAGCCCTCAGTAAGAGGATCTGCAATCATGTTTTCTGTGGCAATCTATTCTATTGTAATCTGTGACTCTTGAACTTTCTCTCTGACAAAAAATTAGTTAATGTTAATGTGTTTAGAGTCTGAAGTACTTTTACGGTTATGAGAGAAACAAACTGCAGCGGAGTTGTCACAGAACATCCTCAATGGTTTAGATATAGAGTTAACAATTTGTAATAATATAGTTCTACAGAAATTTTTGATTCATGAGCTTACTCCCACTGATCTTTAGATAAACCTATTCGATTCCTCCCATTTTCATAAAGAACCTTAGCTTGAACATAATTAACAACCACTGGCTTATGAGGCTCATCAATTCAAGATTAAAATTTATTATCATAATAGTCAGAGAAATATTAAAGGATTAGTTCCATTCCTTAAAATTGGAACCATTCAAAATTTTTTTTTTAACAGAAAATAGCTGAGAAGTCAAAGTTGACAAATATAATCATATATATTTACCAAAATATACAATATGCAAGAACATAGGGCATATTAAACTTTCCAACAATATAATTAAATCTAACTAATTGGGCTGTTAATCAGATTTATCCCAGTATTGTTTTCAATAACTGTAGGAAAATAGAAACTGAGGAAAGATCCGACATCATCGGGGTCACACCTGTGGTGGTAAGATCGCCAAACACGTAGTGAAATCTTTCACATGCAAGACGAGACATTCGAAATAACACCACTTTGAAGATTCCGTCACCTGTGATGGCAAGACAAGAACCTCCAAAGCTATGAAGCCCAAAACGTCACCCTCACACTATCAAGCGAAACCGACCAAATGAAGACTCACCTGTGGTGGCAAGAGCACATCATTCGTCATATGGTCTCCTTGACTGCAACCCATCCTGAATAGTCAATAGTAATTTCACAATCTCAGTAACTAGCCCACTAAGTGGAAGCGTAATCACTGAAATTATGAAAACCTATAGACTTGGATTGCTACCAAATGCCCGTGGGTTTAGATTTTGGATGTAAACAATAAGATGAGCTATTTCAGTATTTAATTAATAAAATATTCAACATAAGCCCACAAAAGCAACCCATTATAAACCCTAATAGTCAATATGGTAATACTATAATTTAGCAGTTATCAAAGTGAGTACATTCTTAGTATGACAGTTTTGTACTTCCAGCCATTACCATAAATAAATAGAAAATCTAAATATGGCGATTTCCTATAATGACAACATGCTAAATATGAAAGTTCATAATATTTATTCATGATAACAAAAAAAACACAGGAAATATGTTACTTTATCCATAATTCATTAGATATACAAAGTTGTATTCAAATATGAACTTTCAACCCAAATGACTTTAATATCCAACATAAATATTAGTTTATAAACTTTAAAATCAATCATAATAAAGCCCCATTATTTTTTTAAGTCAAAAGAAAATTATTTAGCTAATAGGGCACATGAACCGAATAACTTATAGGCTAAAAACAACAATAAGTCTTTAATAAATAAAGGTAATGTTAGCTTAGATCCATGATAAGTATAAACAACTTCATAGGCTTTATACCAATAAGCCGCTAAAACTTCAATGAGTTCATTTAAATCATTCAAATATAATATATCTGTTTTATCTCGATGAATTTTCAATAAAATTGAACTTTATCAGAAGTACAAATATGACATATAAATTCGAAGAAATATTACTTAAACAATGCACTTGTGATATTTTGAATCATAAATGGATGTCAAAACTCATAATTATGTGTCTCGTGATGAAACTTGATGTCACGGATGATAAATATAATATCGAAGAAAATATCAAAATACCCCAGATTTAAAATTCATGAAACAGCAAGTGTAGTATACATAACAAAACATGTATAATACATCTATCACCCTCAATAGGATAATAATTTATTCTCCCACTAATATAAGAGAGTAGGACTAGATGACCTAATAAAAGTACCATTTATAAGAGTCAATATCAGTTCATACTAGAACTAGATCTAACTATTGGCTTGAATAAACAAGGCCAAAATAGTCAACAATATAAACAGATTTCAGAAGTCATTTCAATAAATCGAAATTAAACGTTTTCTAATTCCATTTGCATAAACTGTTTATGGTCTATACAATTATTAGACTCAAAAAATAGATTTCATTAAAACTATGATGAAAATATTATTAAACTATCAACATGTACAAGCAACGTGGGATGATCTTGTGTCATAACATCTCAAATGTAAGTATATGTATTATCATTAATATTAATCTTTAAGATGTCAACTCTACTCACAAAAAATTTTCACTAAAGCCCATTTAAATAGATCATACCAATAACAAAGTTCAACTTTTCATGTGCATTCACTGGAATGACTATATCACTCAAGAGTTATAGCTGAAACTGTATCATTATCCTTTAAGACAAGAATACACTAGTCCTCTCATTCTCTTGTATTAACTGTGAAAAGAACAATAACTTTTGAGATCCCCTTACCTTTGGGATCAGAATCCTTAAGTTACTGTCATTTTCTTTAACTTTGGTGACATCATCTTTAGGCAAATGTCACCTACTATGCTGCCCTAGGGAAAATCATGAAAGAACAAGATATGTCACTTTGGTGGAATCCACATCACCATTTCATGGTTCCCTAGAAATGCGTTTTGCAGCTAAACATGTGTTAAAGTTTACACCCAATTTAACTCCAATATATTTATTCATCATAGATTATTCCAAATATGACATGCAAACATAAAATGCCATCAATTTTCTGCCTATGCCATTCATAAATGACTTTTTAATATCATAGTAATGATAAACCAATGTAAAAAACACGCATAAACAGAAATACAATTCTAAAGTCATTATAAAATAAAGACAAAACACTATAGCTGTTCCAAAACAGTTATGGAACACAAAATATATGTCTCATTTTTCTTTTAAATTCAACCCAGTATATTGAACATACATCCACTGGTCGAACCATAAACAATATTTTAGAATATATAATTACATCCTTCCACTGGTTTGACTAGTTAAGTAATTATCCACAACATCCCAAGTACATGATAAAATGACATCATGAAAATCAATGGTATTTTATTATTCACAAGGCCTTGGGACTCTCAAAATAATTGTTTTAAATCTAAAAAAAAACTTCATTAGACATTATGTGAAAATTGATCATTACTATATAAGATCATTTTAAATGATAAAATTCTTCACAATATCAAAAACATAGTTAATTTTCAACACATTAATCAATGACCAATTGGTTCTATGACTAAATACAAAAATAATAGATTTTTTTTTTAATGTGTCGGATATTTGAATTTACCAACCTGATCGGTTTAGTGAAGGCACAATTTTGGTTGAACCGATTCATCTTGATTTTGGGTTAGTTTAGGATTTAATCACTTTAAGGGGTCTTGATCAAGACATTGGATTTTTATTATTATTATTATTTTACCTATGACACAATACCAATGCCAAGTCTCAAACGATCAAGTGTAGGATCGATCTCAACCGATGCTGATTCAGATCATTGGATCTAATCAAACAATGCTTGAACATACCTGTTCAACATTATAGTGGTCTACAATCTAATTTGGTTTACCAAACCGGATTTAATTTGGTTCAATTCAGCCTATTTCAAATTAGGCCCATAAGCTTCAACCCATTACACTTAAATAAACATGGGCAACCCAAAACAAACTTTCAAACACCCATAGGCTCAGGCCATTTAAACTTTAAAAAATAAAAATTAAATAAAAATAAACATTATCCTCCATTGCCTTAAATGTAAACCCTTTTTATGCATCACACCGGATAATAAGTCCAAAAAAAAAAAAAACTCACATCAATTTTACAAACAAGACAATGCTTGCCCCATCATAACCATGTCTATGTGTCATCTCATACTAAATGCTATAGTTGAAAGGAGTCACAAAGTACTTGATACTTGGAATTGGGATTGGGACAAATAGGTTAAAAGAGGATAATAACCAGCTACAAACAGTCATATGATACAAAACCATATTCAATCAAGGTCGATACTGATCCCACTTAATCCAATTCGGATTAGATAGAAATACCCTTAATTTTAATTATTATTATTATTTTAACCCTTTATCTATACCGAGTCTACCGACCCATTGATATACCAATTCGGTTCTTCAAACCGAAGAAACGTGAAAGTTTAGATTTTTCATAATCACCCATGGAAAAAGAAAGAAAAAAAAAAAATCAGTAAAAGGAATTTTTTTTTTTTTAAAGCAACCAAAACCGTTTTTCCTTTTTTTTTACCTGTTTTTTTTTTCTTGTCAAAAGAACAAAAAACATACTTCCTTTTCTCTCTTTTTTTTTTTTTAAATAAAGCAACAAACCGTACGTCTCCAAAGACAAATCAGGATTTTTTTTATAACCAAAAAAAAAAAAAAAAAAAAACAAAACAAAACCGTACTCACTATTTCATTGTCACTTTTTTTTTTTAAAATTTAACTTTACCAGTTCTGTCCTTTAGTAATAATATATAATATATTACTTTTCTCGTTTCTTCAAAACAAAACGACTCGAGGAGAAGAAATTGATTTTTATTACTAGTGGTACAGCCGATCGATTTTTCATGAACGAGGCTCTGATACCATTGAAAGAAAATAAATACGGAACGATTCATGAAGATCGATAAGCATGTACGACAAATACTACAAAATAAGTTTTAGGTATACCTGAATCCATGGTTGAAGAATAAGAACTCCTCAATGTCTTATTGTATGCTCCTCGTACAACACGATCAATGTTGGTCTGGTCTACCCTCTTTCCTTTTTGCTTTTGGTTGTTAGCCTCACTTAATGGGTCAGTGATAACTATATATAGGGGTGAGGGTAGGGACCAACCCTGCAATAAAATTAGGGTTTCCTCCCCACTAAGGAAACAATACCTTAGGTCCACACATAGTAATAAATATTTCATACCATTAAGGTGTGCTAATAGAATCCAATATCTCCATAGAGATCACTTACCAATAATATTGGATTCTTTCTACTTACTCCATCTTTAGTCAACACCACTAAACCAGTTTTGGAAATAAATCTTTGACTATGTTAGCCCATCTAATAGAAAATCTTACATATTGGAGTTCGGATCGCGGCTACTAGCTTTCTTAGAGCTAGTGGCCAATGGAAAGGGGTGGGGGGGTGGACAGTGGGGACAGACATTTTTAAGAAGAGAGGTAAAAAATACAATGGAGAGCAGATTAGGTATGAGAATGTCAGTGAATAAAATCCACTTTCTCTCTCTTCATTTAATGGATTCCAATCAAATCCACGGACAATGTACAAGAACATTCTGACACAATGCTGTCCAACAAGTGTCTAATGGGTTGAAAAGAAACTTGGGGTGGGGAAGTACAAGGAAGGATTCCTCCATTATATCTCAATCAGGAAGATCTATTTTAATAAAGTCAGTATTAAGTTAGGGGTGGGGGGTGGACGGTGGAAGAGAGGTAAAAACACAATGGAGAGCGGATCAGGTATGAGAATATCAGTGGATTTGAAATCAACTTTTTCTCTCTTCATTTAATAGATTCCAATCAAATTCATGGACCGGAAATGTACAAGAACATTCTTGTACATGAAACTGATCAATTTCTGACACAATGTTGGCCACAACGCTAATACCAATCTCTTTCCAAGTGTTTAATAGAAACCAACAAGTCTTTAATGTGCGGCATGTTCTTATTAAATAGGGTTGAAAAGAAACTTGGGGTGGGAAGTACAAGGAAGGATTCCTCAATTATCTCAAATAGGAAGATCTATTTTAATAAAGTCAGTATTAAGTTATGTTCCAGATGTCATGTTTTTGTTTTCCCTAATAAAGTTTGTTCTAAGTGGGATTCTATTTTAATAAATTCGGTATTAAGTTTTGTTCCTACATCTTGGATGCATGTCATGTTTTTTTTTTTTTTTTTTTTTCTCCTTAAATTCCTAATAAAGCCTGATCTTATTATATAAATAGGGTTTTAGGGTTTTAGGGTTTAGGATTTAGGTTACCCCACTTGGGAGGTAGGGGAAAGATTCCCCAATTAAAAAGGAAAGTCTCCTTTTTAATAATTTTTTTTTTTATTCTAAACAGAATGTAACATAAAACATAATTATATTGATTTTTAATCCTTACCACTAGCTACTTCCTTAACCCTAAATACATATTCATTGTTTGATTTTACGTGTACTAATATGTGCATTAAGTTTTGTTTCTAATTATATTCATGTTTTTTTATTCTAAATATGGTCTGTTCTCTTGTACCCAAAATAAATTGTCTTTTTTTATTAAAAAGGAAACTTTGGGCAAGGAAGAATTCCTCTACTATTGTCTCAAGCATGAAGATCTATAATAATGAGAGAAAATTAGAAAATACTGTTGTACCCGAAGTGAATAACGGTGTTGACTTGAAGATTTAAAAAAAAAATTAGAAAATGCTGTTTTAAACCTGTTATGTCCCTCTATATAAATAACAATTCATTCTCATCCGTTAGAAACCCATAAATTACCGTTGAAGACCTGCAAGTGAACCCTAGAAGACTTTCAACAAAGGCAAGACATAATAAAATAGAAAAGGGATGGCACTATGGAGGTGATGCAACCGTGAAGCTGCATGAAGAAGCAATAGAGGCTAAGGGGTATACATCCAAAAGCCCTTAGGAGATCGGCTACGATTAAGAACCGAGCTAATAAATAGCCCAGCTTGCATGCCACATCAACAAGGTCTCTTTCCCCTCCTCCATGCCTCTAATAGAAGGATGAAAATTGTGAATAAATCCCTTCCAAGCATTGGGAATAAATTCTTTCCTATTTTAAAGAAAGGATTCCTACTCTTTTGGAAACCAGCCAAGCACTACCATTTGGAGATTTTAATCTCATGAAATATTATGTATTTTTGGAAAGCAATCCATTTATCTATTTGGTAGGAAATTCAAAATGGAAATAATGTATTAAGGATCCTATCTCGCTTGGGGATACCTTGATTATGTTGCTCCTATTGTTTTGATCTTTCATTCTCAGCTGTAGGATTATAGAGGTAGGGCTTTAGGAATTTTATTTTTCTATTTAAATGTAACTTCGTTGGGGAATGAGATTTTGATTGATGTGTTTTATTTGAGACCTTGAAGAGTCTTCACTATAACCTAGAAGAGCTACAACGTAATCTTGAAGAACTACAATCCTTGCTTCTTTTTCTTCTCATTGTCCTACATGTCGATCCTTGGCGTAGGTGACCTTGAATTCATGTTTCCAAGGACTGCATCAAGTGGTATTAGAGCCAGTCAGAGTTCCATATTGCCACCTAAGCGTAAACGTCGTGTTAAAGCTTCCTTGCAGGACGTCAATGTTAGAGATGAGTTAATGCAACTCTGGCAACAAGTTGCCAACTTGACTCTTGAGAACGAGAGATTGAGAAATGCATCACATCAGCTAAGTTCGTAAGAAAGTCATCATACCATCCGAGGAAGGCGACCCCAACAACAGCATTATTACCCAGATCGATCTTCATCGAATTGGGATAACTTCATCAATTTTGATATTCCAGAATTTTCAGGTACATTACCATCAGATGAATTTGTTGATTGGCTCACTGTAATCAATGAAGTCTTTGAGTATCGTGACATACCCGAGCAACAACAGGCTGGGATTGTCGCCCTACGTTTGAGAGAAAGAGCCGTTGCATGGTTGTGAGAAAAAACAACTTTGAAAAAATTCTGAAAAATTGCCTATCATTGATTGAAAGAAGATGGAAGAAAAGCTTCACAAGAATTTCTTACCTAGCGGATATCAATGAGACCTCTATCAACGGTTTCAACATTTGTAGCAAGGATTACGCACCGTCGATCAATATACTGATGAATTCAATGATTTAGTAGTTCGAAATAATATACATGACAATGACGAGTAACTTGTTTCAAAATACATTGGGGGGGGGGGGGATTGCAGCACTACATTCAATATGCGTTGGACATCTCAAATGTGTGGGATGTTGGAGATGCACATCAATGTGCATTAAAAGTGGAGAGATCACGTTCGAGACGGGCAACAACTTAATCCTTTAACTGCCCAACACGTGTTATTAGAGACAACAACAAGAGTGGTGACAAAAGCTCCATACCGTTAAAGAACAATGAGGTACGACCTATGTTCCTACTCCATTTAATCGAACTTCTAATGCTGGAATTTAATGCTACACATGTGGTGAACTCGGTCGTCGTTCGAGTAATTGTAAAATGGGAAGGCTCGATCAATAGGCAAGGGTTTGCTTATGGAGAATGAGGCGGATGAGTAAGAGGATGAACTTGCTAAACCAGAAGCTAAATTTGATCCACAATTGGATGAATCTGGTGGCCCCGAGATGGATCACGTTTTACAAGCTGATATTGGAGAGTTATATTGATGATGCATAAGGTGTTTTTGAGGCCTCATCAAGAGATGTGAGATCATTGGCTTCCTAACAATATATTTCATTCAGCTTGCACAATTTTTGGTAAGCTATGTCAGTTAATCGTTGATTTTGGCTGTTGTGAGAACGTTATATCGGAGGATGTGGTACGAAAATTGAAGTAAGAGTTGAAAGAGCACCCTACTCCAGATAAGATGACGTGGCTAAAACAAGGTATTGAGTTAATGGTTCAAAACGCTGCCTTGTTCATATTTCAATTGCCTCTACATATTTTGATAAAATATGGTGTGATGTGCTGCCTGTAGATGCAAGTCACATTATACTTGGACGCTCTTGGCAATTCGATAGAAAAACTATTCATGATGGTTGTAAAAACATATATGCATTCTTGTATGAAGGAAAAAAAAAAATTGTGTTGGCACTGTCCAAGGATCCCGTTAAAACGATGATGTAACTGTTTCAAATTTGGTTACATCGAAACATTTACGTAGTGTTATGGACAGCATCGAAGTAGTTTATGTATTGTTGGACAAAGCAGACAGTGAAAGAGGAGAGTCTCCAGTGCCTAAGAAAGTGAAACCGTTGTTGGAAGATTTCGATGACGTATTCCCTACTGACTTTCCTCATGGACTCCCACCAATGAGAAGTGTACAATACCAAATCAATTTTGGTACCCCGCGCATCATTACCAAATCTAGCTCATTACTACATGAGTCCCACTGAATATGAGCTACATTGGCAAGTAATGGAGTTAATGGAGAAAGGCTTCAATCGAGAGGGTCTTAGCCCCTGTGCGATACCGGCCCTACTTGTACCAAAGAAGAATAGCACACGGAAGATTTGCATTGATATCGAGCAATCAATAAAATAACGATAAAGTATCGTTTTCTTATTCCATACCTCGATAACTTTTGGACCAACTTTCTTGTCACGCCCCGTTCACATAGAAATGGATCGGTGATCAGGTTCCCTCCGAGTAACTAAAAACCACTAGGATCATCTGATACAGTAACCACAACACAACAAGCCACAAGTAATGTAGAATATAATAATGTAATTCAGCAAAAGTCTTATCGTATATAAATACCTGTAAATCCCCATATACTCTTGATACCTAAATTTTTATATATAGTATATTTACAAGTGGGCTCGTAGACATGATATTTACACAATAAATAATAATTTAACTATCAAGAGCACAAAAAAGAGAAGTATACCAAAAGAATTAAAAGAGAACTATAAGTAGAAATCTGCTAATTTTGCCCCGCAACACAGTTCTCGCACGGGCATCAATCTCCGTGGTCAAATCCATCAGGGACCCACCAATCCCTCACTGGAGGTTCGTTTGTGGGACCCAGCATGGGTTTCTCTACGGAATAACTTGTAAAATCATCTAAAATGGTGTGTATATGAGGGGTGAGCTCACTAGCTAAGTAAATGGAAAGAAAGGTTCACACAAGCAATTTCAATTCAAATGGTACTATATGTATGAGATTCATTTTAAACCTATTTCACCTAAGCAATCATTACTAGGTCATAAGTTACATGCTACTCATAACCACAGTGCACGTATGCCCTGGGTACGAGACGTGTTCTCCATTCCATGATACGCCCATAGGGTTGTCGGAGAAGGACAACTGTGAACACTCAAAAAAGTAAATCGTGGTCCAATCACAGCAGAAAATAAAAGCAATACGATTGGCCTTCTGAATGTATCATTAAGGTTTCCAACTGTCCTAATGATTAGCTAGGCTTACTTCTAACCACCACAGCGGTCCACAATCGATGCTTCCCCCAGTGATAACCCAACACGTAAAACCCTGTTGGGAAGGGTCATAGTACGAGGGAATTTGAAATCCTAACCACATGCTCCTATATGAGATAGTACGACTGCATTGTACTTCCGTGTCTCATACCACAATGTCCAAATGCATTCGTTTTCAAGCAGACTACGGCATCTATTCTAGAAATCCCACACATGTTCGACAAATCATCATCATAATCCATGCTCAAGATTCATAGCAAGTAACAATTATCAGGAATATAAAGATACAACATGTTCATTTCTAAATGCATCCAACATCAATCAAGCATATGCATGAAAATGGCATTTGTAATGTCAAGTTAATATATGAATGAATAAGATACCAAAAACACTCCCAAAATAAATTCAAAGTCCTCTCCCCACTTACCTATTCTTGTAGGAGAATATGAACTCGTGATACGGGTAAGATCCGAAGTGAAGACGAATGTCTTGAAATCTAACACAGATATGAATTTAGAATACGTCCATTTCAGAATTATAAAAAATGTGTAAGATATGGTCACGACACGTTTAATAGCATGAAGAAGGTTATTGTTGAATTTTAGTTCCATCGAAGCTCATTTGGGCTACCGCTGGGTAGGTGAATCCACATGGACAGTCTGCCCAGACCTATAGGTCATATCGATGGGTCTGGTACCCATCAGTCCTACCAGTAGGTAGGCCCAGAATTGACTGGTGGGTCATACCGGTGGGTTTGGAACCCGTCAGTAGGACCCGAGGCTAACCCAGAACCAATGGGTGCTACCGACGGGTCTTGGTACTCGTCGGTCCTACCTGTCGGTAGGCCCAGAAGAGACCATTGGGTTATACTGATAGGTCAGGGTGCCTGTCGGTCTTGCCCGCCTGTTGGTCTAGATGCCCAGGTAAGATTGGGGGGTCACACTGGTAAGTCTGACTATCTGCCGGTGCTACCCACCAATGTTCTGTAGGTTTTGTTGTTCTTCTTCCCTTCTTCATTCTCCTCTTGGGAACTTAAGTGGGTTGTTCCAACTTCATTTCCTGCACATTTTAGGCTTCATCTACTTGGGTATTCCATGGATCTAAGTTAACATCAAGGTTTTGGAGAATGAAATCATACCTTGGCTCAAGAAACCCCAAAACTTAATATCCTCTTTCCAAACTCAAAATGTCACCTCAATAGCTCCAGATCTTTGTTTCTCTTCCTCAAACCTTTAAGGAAATCACACAAGGGTCCCATTACCTCTTTGATTTGACTACACACAAAAGGGTTTCATCACATTCCAAGGGTTTCTGGCATTACTTACCTCAAAATGTAGATCTCAAGGCATCAGATACTATTCTGGTGATGAAAAGGTAAGATACGGGTCCGGAAACCAAGGGGGAACTTTCTTTCCTCTTCCTTCTCTTCTTCTTCCTCTTTTTCTCCATCTTCGTTATTCCTCTCACCAACTTGATGAAATCATAAATGGGAGAGAGAGAGAGAGAGAGAGAGAGAGAGAGAGAGAGAGAGAGAGAGAGAGAGAGACATAAATGCTATTTATACCTTGGTTAATAAATATCTTCTAAGGCTTGTTTGGTTTTGCCCCTTTTATGGACCAAACACATTAAATCCCGATTTCGGGTGAAATAACCGACATTATTGGACACAGATGACTTCATTACGACGAGAAATCCAAAATACACGTGCTCACCCAAGTTAGGCTTGGTAGGGCCCACGTTTCCTTTATAGGTCAAAACATTGGTGGGTCTCACACCTACCAGTGACCACCCACTAGTTGGCCACAACAAGGCCAATCTTGTTGTACTTTGGAGGAAAATAGGATCTTGATGCGTATCGCACTCTCGCCACATGTTGTGGACTAAGTTCTCATTATTCAATATGATAACATACTTTTCTTATTCGTACATGGCTTTATGGTACATGCAAGGGCACGACTTAGGCATGTGAATCACATCAGGTGCCAGATCAATCTTGTCTGACTACCCCATATTTGAGGTCACCCTTACAGTCAAGCACCATAGGGCACCCGCATCAACCCTTTCTGGTTCAGACCCTGCAAGACCAACCGAATCAACCGATCAATAAATCGGGGTTTAAAGAGCAGGGCTCTACATCTACTGCCCCATTAAAATTTCTTCATCGAATTTGAAGTTACCTGGTAGCCCAAGAAGATGAGGATATTTAGTCTAGATTTCATCTTCTTCCTCCCAAGATGTTTCCTCAAGTGAATGGTTGGCCCATCCCACATTTACAAAAGCAATGGATCGGTTGTGAAAGGTCTTTATCTTCCGATCCAGGATTTCAGTAGGCTCTTTTTCTTAAGTTATATCAACCTCTAAGTACTCTGGTTCCACAGCTAGCACATGCGATGGATCATGGACATACCACTTCAACATTGAAATGTGGAATACATTGTGAACATTGTTGAATGAAGGCAAAAGGGCCAATATATATGCTATTAAGCCAACCCGTTTCAAGATCTCAAATGAGCCAACATTTCTTGGACTCAACTTGCCCTTCCTGTGGAACCTTTGTAGAACTTTGTTAGTTAATTCACATTTAAAATACATTTAAAACACCGACCCTTTTTTTTTCGTTTTAAACGCCGATTTTTGAATTGCCCCAGAGTAAGCTGGTAAAAAAGGGGAATGACACAAGTTGAAGTTCTAAACGAGTTTAGAATGTGAATCCTTTTTTTTTTTTTTTT
>NC_056570.1:12380395-12400410 GCF_013358625.1 Macadamia integrifolia
ACGGATAATACAATTATAAAAAAAAAAAGAATGAAAGAAAGAAGGGAAAACCCTTTTTTGCACAATTCACCTTAACACTAAGTCCCTGATCATCTCCGACTCTCCCCTTTCTGCCCAAAGGACGCTCTCGCATCTTCGTTGTCCATTGTCTTCCTGCCTCTCACTCAATCTCGTCTTCTCTCCTAATGGCGACCAAAATATAGGTTAGGGCATCTCTCTCTCTCTCTATTTTTTTTCTTGAGAATATGCTTCTCCCGTTTTAACTAACAAAACTCTCGACTTCAGGTTGTTGTCTGCTGTCCACTGTCGTTTGCCACTGTCTGCTGTCCACAAGTCTCACTCCGCCTCATCTTCTCTCCTAAAGGTGGACAAAAGAAACTCAGGTTAGGGGCTTCTCTCTCTCTCTCTCTCTCTCTCTCTCTCTCTCTTCGACTCTAGGTATACTCTTTATTGTGCTTGACTTTTCTCCTTTAAACTATTTTACACAAAAATAATTGTGTGGTCCACCGATTTCAAAACCCAACATTTACAAATATTATTCTTCCAAGTCAAATCTAAAAGTTTACCAAAGGATTACAGGATCTGCTTTTAATTTTTTAAAGGGATTGCCAAATCTTTGTACACTTTTACCATTTTTCTTCCCATCCCCACTCCTAATGGATTGAGATTGGAGAGGGTTCAAAACTCAACAAGTGGAAAACCTTTGGGCCATATTGTCATCAAATTGATAAATGCCAAAATCAAGAACGTGTTGCTCCACCTTTCAAAACCAAATGCATTTTTAAAATTCATTGAGGTCAAAGAGAAAAAGTATGGGGCTAATGATAGCCATGATTTTGTTGATCTTTTGCTTGGACTTTTCTAGATTTTGGACCACTAATTTAATATCATCAAGTATAATAAATCAGATTGTTGAGATCATTTGACTAAATCTGCTATTCAAAGTTGGATTACATACTAGTCATTAGTACCTCTCTTCTGTCATCAATAAGGTTTTAGTAAATGAAAGATTATGATCATCAAATCATATTAGATTAATTCAAGCCTATGTGTTTTCCATTCTTCTTTCAGGTATTTAGGTAATTGTTTACCAATTTATGCATGTACATTGCCCTTTTTAGGCACCGTATTGTTTAAATTTAAATGTTTAAAAGTGCATCATCCGTTTTTGATTTTTTGCTGCTTCTGCAGTATTTGACCGTATTTTTTACCATCCCATTCAAGTTTTGATCCGTTTAGAACATGCCTATATCGAACAACATTTTTTTGTCGTTCCCATTTTAACTAACAAAGGTGTAGACCCTTTGTAGGAGAGACTTTGAGAAATACCTTTCTCCCTCTTGGAATTCTATGTCTTTTCTGCGGTTGTTCACATAATTCTTTTGACGGGATTGGGCCACCTTGATCTTCTCACGGATGACATCAACCGTAGCGCACATCATCTGTATCATTTCTGGCCCAAGTATTTGCCATTCTCCCACATCATCCCAATATAAGGGAGTTTTGCACCTTCTGCCATACAATGCCTCATATGGAGCCATTCCAATCATGACCTAATAACTATTATTATAAACAAACTCTATAAGAGGTATGTTTTTTTCCCAACTGCCACTCATTTTCATTGCACAGGCCCAAAGCATGTTTTCTAGTATTTGTATGGTTCGTTCTAATTACCTGTCAGTCTGTGGATGAATGGCAGTACTTAGATTTACCTGTGTTTCCATGGCATGCTAGAGACTCTTCTAGAATTTAGATGTGAATCTTGGGTCCCTGTTTGACATGATACTCACCGGCACTCCATGCAAGTGAACTACATTTTCCATGTAAGGTTGTTCTAGCTTGTCCATGGAGTAGGTAGTCTTGATTGGAATCAAATGGGCAGTTTTAGTAAGCTTGTCAACTATCACCCAGATTGCATCCATTCCCTTGGGTGTATGGGGTAGTTCGGTGACCAAATCTATAGTAATCATGTCCCATTTCCACTCCGGTACTAGGAGTGGTTGAAGAGTGTCATATGGTCGATGCCGCTCTACCTTGACCTTCTAACATGTGAGACATTGTGCCACATATAGGGCTACTGTAATCTTCATTCCGACCACCAATAACTTTGCTTAAAATCTTTGTACATCTTGGTGCTTCCGGGGTGAAGCGTGTACTCAGAACTATATGCTTCCTTCACTATATTGTCCTGTATCCCCATGTCATTGAGTACACACAACCTGCCTCGAGACAATAGTGTTCCATCACTAGCTATTATGAAATCGGGATCATCCATCCTTTGCTGTTGGATTTTGACTCTGATTTCCTACAACTCAGGGTCCAAGGGCTGTTTCATAATCACCTCATGCCTGATAGATGGCTGCACTTGCAGGGCCACCAGAGACAAGGTTAGCTGCTTAATATTATCTGGCTACTGCTCAAGCTCTAAGGTCGATTCTTCATTTAAAATGACCTCATCCATCAACATGGCCTCTTGCTTAAGTTGTGGACTGGTGGCCAAATAAATAAGTGATATAATATGAGCTTTCCGGCTTAATGCATCTGTCACCATATTGGCCTTACTTGGATGGTACTGTATGTCATAGTCATAATCTTTTATGAGCATCAGCCATCTCTTCTATCTCATGTTTAGATCCCTTTGGGTGAAGAAGTACTTGAGACTTTTGTGATCACTGAATATCTTGCACTTTTCCCCATACAAATAATGGCGCCAGATCTTCAGGGAAAAGATAACTGCCGCCAGCTCCAAATCATGAGTGGGGTAGTTCTTCTCATACTCTTTCAATTGTCTAGATGCATACGCCACTACCTTGCTATATTGCATAAGAACGCAACCTAGCCCAATTCTAGAAGCATCAGTGTAGACTATCATACCACATGTGCCTTCTGAAATTGTTAACATTGGGGCTGACACCAATCGGCTTTTCAACTCTTGGAAATTGTCTTCGCACTCCTTAGACCATTCAAACTTCATGCCCTTTCTGGTCAAACTGGTCATTGGAGCGACGATTCGAGAAAAATTCTCGATGAACTGCCAGTAGTAGCCTACTAATCCCAAGAAACTCCTAATCTCTGTAGCAGTCTTGGGTGCTTCCCACTCTACTACTACTTTTACTTTTCCCGGGTCAACTTCGATTCTATTCTCAAACACTATGTGCCCTAGGAATCCAATTTGCTTTAACCAAAATTCATTCTTGCTGAATTTTACATATAATTGTTGTTCTCTCAACTTTCGGAGCACCATTCTTAAGTGTAATGCATGCTCCTCTTCGGTCTTTGAATATATCAAAATGTCATCAATGAAAATGATGACCCACTTGTCAAGAACATCAGATCCATGAAAGCTACTGGTGCATTGGTAAACCCAAAGGATAACACTAGAAATTCATAATGATCATACCGGGTCCTAAAGGATGGGTATGTCTTTGCTCTTTATCTTAAGATGATAGTAACCAGGCCTGAGATCAATCTTCGAGAATACTTTATCACCTTGCAGTTGATCAAAGAGGTCATCTATACGTTGCAACGGATACCAATTCTTGATGGTCAATTTGTTCAATTCCCAGTAATCGATGCACATGTGCAATTTCCCATCCTTCTTCTTGACAAATAGAACTGTGGCAACCCAAGGAGAAACACTTGGGCGTATAAATCTCTTCTCTAACAAATCCTACAACTGAGTCCATAACTCCTTTAATTCAGGTGGTGCCATTCTGTATGGAGCTTTAGACACTGGGATTGCTTTAGAAACCAAATCAATAGCAAACTCTAACTCCCTGTCAGGAGGTAGCTGGGTTAGATCATTTGGGAAGACGTTGGGAAAATCCCTAACTACATTCAATTCTTCTAACGGTGTGGCATCCACATCTTGTACTGAAGCTAGGTAGCCCTGGCATTCGTCTTTCAGTAATTTTACCGCCTGTAAGGCAGAGATGAGAACCTCTCTGGGTCGTTTTGTCTTATTTTCTTGATACACCAGCTCTTCACTTTTATCACTCAACACTTTAGTTTGTTTCTCGGCGCACATCACATTTGCCCGGTGAGTGGATAACCAATCCATGCTCAATATGACATAAAAATTCTGCATGTTAAATTTGATAAGCTGGGCATCCAGCTTCTTTCCACCTATTTCAACGGAACATGGTCCATGCACTTCATTTAATTATGCTACCTTGCCTGTAGGTGTGCTAATAATCAGCTTACTCTCTAGAGCCCTGGGTGTCATGTCAATCTTTTTAGAAAATCTTTTAGATTTAAAAGAATGTGATGCTCTAGAATCAAATAACACATAAGCTGATATACCCGAGATAGATAGGATACCTGCTATAACATCGGGGCTTGCTTCGACCTCTTCAGCTAATAATGCATACATTCTCCCTTAAGGCGGATCACCTTGAGTCAATGTAGGACTATAAATAGGAGGCTGACTCTGTACAACAGTCGGCTTGTATGGGAAATCCTTTGTAAAATGCCCAAGTGATTGACAAACATAGCACTTGTTTTAGGAGGCTTGAACTAGTACTGGTGCCCTCTGTATTTGACCTGGTGCGGTGGAAGGACGAGGTGGCCATGGGGCAGTAGGCACCGTGCTAGTGTTCTGGCGAAAAGAGGTAGTACCCAATCTTCCTGCCGATCGGGGGATATAACTTGATGATCTGTAAGGCTGATGACATGATGAACGATAATTATATGGCCCACAAAAACTCTTGCTCGGTTGCCCAAGTCCGCATAGGGGTTGGACCTCTTCCAAAGTCAAGGTGTGATGGAAGACTCTTCCTTTTGCTTGTCTTCCATAGTCATGGCCTTTTGCACAATTTGGGCATAGTGAGTCAAATCCATAGTCACCAATATTGTACCAATAGACACCTTCAGCCCTTTCAAAAACTTTTTTGCCTTCTCCTCCACTGTTTTTATATATGGAAGAGCGAAATAGAACAAGTCGTCAAATTGCTGCTGGTACTCAAGGACAGACTTACTTCCATGAGTCAAGGCTGAGAACTCTACTTCCTTCCTGTCTCTGAAGCTGGTGGGGTAATAATTTGACAAGAATAATTCCTTAAACTGTTCCCATGTCGGTTCCGGATGGGTTGTCATTAAAATAGGCTTGAAAGCTTTCACCATGAATCAACTTCATTCTTCAACTGTAATCCAACACAGATGACTTTCTGGACTTTTGTACATTCTAGCACCTCAAATATCTTTTCCATTTCTTGGATCCACCGATCCGGCTCTAAAAGATCACTCCCCACCTTGGTGAAGATAGGTGGCAAGTGCCTTTTAAAGGATTCCACCACCTTTGCAGTAGTAGCTGCTGGTGGGTAATATAGGGGATAAGCTGCATAATACTAATACAGAGGTGGCATCATGTATGGAGGGGAGCTATAAGGTAGGAACCGTGGAGTAGCCATAGGAAGGGGTGCCAATCGGTTGGGTTGGGCTGGTCTCGATCGGGCTTAATCGGGCTTGACCACTTAGAAACCTTGCATCGTGAATGTCCGTTTAAGTAAATGGGCCTAACTTTGAGGGATATGGTACGGTTTATAATTGGGTCGATGTCGGGCTTTAATCGGGCTTCCTTAAAAGGGTTTTACCTGTGCCTTAACCGGGCTACAGACATATTTAAGTCTAAATGGACTCTAAACAGGATTTTAACGTGCCTACCCCAAAATTCTTTTTTTAAGTGGGTTGAATGCCCAAAAATATATGAGGTAAATATTTAATAAAAAGAGAAATGATATGAGATTATGGTTGTTCTTACAAAGAAAGAGGAGAGATTATGACCTTTACAACTTACAAAATAAAGCTTAATTAAATCAAATCCTATTACAAAGTAAAGGGTAAGAAGCTTAATTAATTTCTTATTAGTAGTGGAAAAATAGGAATTTTATGCAATATTAAAGGGGTCAACCTAGGTTAGGTTAGAACGATTCGGTTCAAGTCGGGCATATAAACGTGTCGGTTCAGTTGGGTGCCAGACGGGCTAGCTACTTGCACCGTGAATACCTGTTTAATAAACGTTTCGGGCACCCCTAGCCATAGGTGGTGTACCCCCTGGTTAGTCCTATGGTGGCACTACAGGTGGTGCACTCCCTTGAGTATCTACAGGTGGTGCTCAAGGAGTTGCAGCCCCCGGTTGAACTCCGGCACCTGGCATAATAGGAGGATCTTGTGGGACAGGTGCCCCACGAGGGTGTTGACCCAATTACATAGGGTTCAACTGCTAGTGCATAGCATTTATAAAGGTCTACTACTGCTAAAGTAACTACTGCTGAAATGCCTCTTGCGATTGTTGAATAAGTGTCGCAACATCATTTGGAGTAATAATGGGAGGAGGATCCGGGATTTCATGTGTAGGTGAGTCCTCAACTATTTCTTCTCATCAAGGACTCACCCAGGGATGAGGTCCTCGAGGATTAGGTGGTCGTCCAACAAGACAGGGACCACATGGGGCTCCTTGTGCACTTCTACTGGACCTAGTGCATACCATGATGCTTTGTATTCGAATTGCATCAAGTATGAATTAAGTGCCACATTTATTTCATGTAAGCACAATCAAATGCACATTAGGTTTCTGGTCATGTAATCATAGTGCATTTATTATCATAGCACGCATCCATAGCATCATCTCTTTCATAAAGGCACAACCAATCCCACATGAGTATGCATGCAATTTATCGTTCAACAGCTTATAATTTACACAGAAGTGGGTCCACAAGGCTTGAGGAATAAATTCCCAAAATTTGAGACATTTTGTCCTAAAAACCTACACCGACGGTTGAGTGTGGGACACTGTTATGAGGGCAAAAAAGCCTTTATTTTCAAAACATTTCATTTCTCTCTTTTCCCTCTCTTCTCCAAATTGCCCAAGGCAACAAGAGAAATCTAGGAGCCCTTCACAAGCACTACTCATGCCTACATTTGGATTCAAAGTTCTCCAACACCATCCTCAACCTCAAGTAAGTGGTTTTCTCTTCCTTTTCTTTGGGATTTCGGTTGTTCTTGTTCCATGCTCTCTAAAATTTGTTATTCTTTTGATTTCCTCCAACTAGAATGAATGTAGTATGTGGGTAGTCATCCATTTCATGAATCTCATCTTTAATCATCATATATGCCATTCCTATGAATTGTCTAACCCTATTTCCCCAATTTTTTTTGTTGTTTTAGGGTTTTTCCATTTTCTCTTTTCTTTCTTACACAATGCATGATTCAATGAGTCTATCAACTCACATTTGGTTGCATAATAATATTAGGAGTGTCACATTGCATATATGCATCACTTTTCTCAACTTTACATGAATTTCCTCCATTTCTAGGCTAGGGTTCTTGAGAAATTTGGGGGTTTCCCTTGTTTTGTCCTCAATAATGTTAAGACATGTATACTTGTGTGAAATTGATTCTTCCTTTACATATTATTGCTGAAGTTTCATCAATTCTATGAATATCCTTGGTTTGTGCTTTTTTCTTATGGAATTTTCCCTTTTTCTTCCTTTGGAAGTCTGTCAATGCCTTGGATTGATGCTAGCTTTGGCATTTGCATGAATCCATGCCTTAAATAAATGCTTCCTTCTCTTGCATTTTATTTGTATAATGCATCAAAGTATCATGTCTCTATGATGCTCATTTATCAATACATGGTTCTTGTCACTTACCACTCATAAATGATCATATTATGACTGTGTCATTGCATCATAAATGTTTTCTCCTTTTATTCATCATTCAATATGCATTGCCCATACCATGTACCTAATATGAGTGTCATTCCCACTAATTTTCCTCCTAGTGACATTATTGCCTTTATTCTCTTTCATCCCTTGCCTTTGCAGTTTCTTCTTAAAATTTTATCAATTTCTAATATTCTTCTTGTGGATTTTGCTGGATGTCTTCAAGCAAAGGCATAGAGGCTGCATCTTCCTCTAGGAGCGGGACTGCCCCTAGCCGAAAGAGGAGGGGTGTAGCCTCAAGTTCTTCCACTCCTCGAGCTCGGTCCAAGAGGAGTGATCCTATGGATCTAGAGGATTATGATGACAGTCCCTGAGGCTTCCCTCTCATGGTCTACATTCTCCAAGAGGCCAATTCTCATGGAAAAGATTGTTATGGTAGGGGACTTCACTTGAGTTCAGATGCTCAAGAAATCCATTGCACTAGGCTGGGAGGCCATGCTTTCTATTGACTCTCTTTGCTACCCGGACCTCGTCAGGATGTTCTACTGTAACTTGGAGGTGTCAGACAACGATTGGGTGAATACCCTCACCAGCCAGGTGAAAGGTCGAGATATCAGACACCCATTGATTTGTTGGCGGGGATCTTAGGCATTTCCTTAGAGGGCACTTGGTATTACTTCCCACCTAAAGGTAAGGCCTTGGGCTCGCACATGAGTGAGACCCTCCAGAGACATGTCTATGAGACCATTTGTGGTTGTGTCATCTTCCCCGAGTCTGAGACAACCTTCCTTCCAGAGGTTTGGGTTTTCAGCCGTCTAGTGTAGTTCAACCTACTTCCTTGGGTCAGGCATAAAATTAGGTAAACTTTATAGCAGCACACATGGCGTACTGCATTTACATGGCCTTGGGGAATGCCTCCCCCCTATGCCTCCCATATGTGATCATGAAGACCATGGAGTATCATACAGTGCACCCATCTGATGACAACTACCCATACACCCAGTCCCTTATCAAGGTATTCAAGTATTTCCAAGTGGATTTTAAGGGTGTGGTGGGAAAATCCTCATCGGATAGATTTTCCTGGGGTATCTTCCGTGCGATGGAACTGTATAATCTGATGGAGCCTGTAATAGGGAATGTAGCACAGGAGGAGGAGAATGAGGAGGAAGATGAGGACTATATCCCCGAGATAGAGGAGGAGGATGAGGTCCTCATCAATGTAGCTCCACCATCTCCAGGTAGAGCCTTTGACTTTCAGGGTATGTTCGATAGGTTGAAGGCACTCTAGGAAGGTCAAGAGAAGCTCTTATAGAATCAACAGGAGTGCGCTGCTTGGGAGAAGGCTATTGAGGAGACCTTGAGGCATGTGTCCATGGAGGTAGAGGACATAAGTGATGATATGGACACAACCTCAAGGAAGATAACGGCGAGTTTGAAGCACCTTCAGGAGGAGGTGGATTTGGTGAACCACCAGTTTGACTACTATGATAGCCACCTCCACATCAACTCCAGATCCCGAGTGGAGGAGGTGATTGACATTGATGATGACTAATGGGATCAGCTAGCCTGGAATGGTGTTCTCTTTTCTTTTGTTTTGTAATTGTGGTTCTGGGAAACTATCTTCTTTCCTTTTGCTCTAACTCTTCTTTTCTTTATTGTTATATTGTGAATTCTCTCTGGTGTATGAAAATTCTCTGTGGTTATTTCACTCGTTTGTATGAAACCTTTGGATACTCTTATATTACTAAGGCATCATGCCAAAAATTTTAAATTTTATATAAATTCGGCTTTTATGTGAAGTCTTTTAAGTTTTTCCCAACCCCTTGTCTTATTATGGATTCTATAGGATTTAATCTTGCAAGCTATGTGTGATTAGAGCATCACGCTCTGATACCACCGTTGTCACATCCCGTTCACATAGAACCTGATTGATGATCGGGTTCCCTCCGAGTAACCCAAAACCACCAGGATCATCTGATACAGTAACCACAACACAACAAGCCACAAGTAACATGGAATATAATAATGCAATTCAACAGATGTTTATCGTACATGAATACCTGTAAATCCCCATATACTCTTGATACCCAAATTGTTATACATAGTATATTTACATATGGGCCCGTAGGCATGACATTTATACAAGAAATAACAATTTAACTATCGAGAGCACAAAAAGGGGAGGTATACCAAAAGAATCAAAAGAGAACTATAAATAGAAATCTGCTAATGTTGCCCCGCAACACAGTTCTCGCACGGACATCCATCTTCATGGTCAAATCCATCAGGGACCCACCAATCCCCCACTAGAGGTTCGTCTGTGTGATCCGACGCGGGTTCCTTTACAAAGTATTTATAGAGTAACCTGTAAAATCATCTAAAAATGTGTGTACACGAGGGGTGGGCTCACTACCTTAGTAAATGGAAAGAAAGACTCACACAAAAAATTTCAATTCAATTGGTATTATATGCATGAGATTCATTTTAAACCTATTTCACCTAAGCAATCATCACTAGGTCATAAGTTACATGCTACTCACAACCACAGTGTGCTTATGCCTCAGGTACGAGACACGTTCCCCATCTCGCGATATGTCCATAGGGTTGTTGGAGAAGGCCAACCGTGAGCACTCAAAAAATTAAATCGTGGTCAAACCACATCAGAAAAGTAAATCGTTGCAGAACCAAAGCAAAAAATAAAAGCAGTATGATTGGCTCTCTGAATGTATCACCAAGGTTTCCAACTGTCCTAATGATCAGCCAAGAGTACTTCTAATCACCACGATGGTCCATGACCGACGCTTCCCCCCAGTGATAAACCAACACTTAAGTCCCTGTTAGGAATGGTCGTAGTATGAGGGAATGTTAAATCTTAACCACATGCTCCTATATGAGATAGTAAAACTGCATAGTACTTTTGCATCCTATACCACGGTGTACCAATGCAATTGTTTCCAAGCTGACTACAACATTTATTCTAGAAATCCACACATGTCCAAAAAATCATCATCATAATCCATCATTAATAATCCATATTCAAGATTCATAGCAAGTAAGAATTATCGAGAATATAAAGATACAACATGTCCATTTCTAAATGCATCCAACATCAATCAAGCATATACATAAGAATGACATTCATAATGTTATGTTAATATATGAATAAATAAGATGTCAAAAACACTCCCAAAACAAATTCAAAGTCCTCTTCCTACTTACCTATTCCGCACTCAAGGTACGAGTAAGATCAGGAGTGAAGATGAATGTCTTGAAACCTAACACAGATAGAAATTTAGAATACGTCCATTTTAGAATTATAAAAAGATGTAAGATATGGTCACGACATGTTTAATAGCATGAAGAAGGTTGTCAGTGAGTTTGAGTTCCATCGGAGCTCATTTGGGCTACAGGTGTATCATACAGGTGGGTAGGCGAATCCACCTGTGCAGTCCGCCCAGACCGGTGGGTCTAGTACCCACCGGTCCTACCTACAGTCATGACCTGGGGCTAACCTAGAACCGGTGGGTGTTGACCTGTCGGTCCTACCCATCAATAAGCCTACAAGAGGCTGGTGGGTTATACCGACAGGTTAGGGTACTCACCAGTCTTACCTGCCTCTTGGTCCAGACACCCAGGTAAGATTGGGGGTCACACTAGTGCGTCTGACTACCCGCCGATGCTACCCACTAGTGTTCTGTGAGTTTTGCCATTCTTCTTCGCTTCTTCACTCCTCTTGGGAACCTAAGGGGGTTGTTCCAACTTCAATTTCCACACATTTTAGGCTTCATCTACTTGGGTATTCCATGGATCTAAGTTAACATCAAGGTATTGGGGAATGAAATCATATCTTAGCTCAAGAAACCTAAAAACTTAAGATCCTCTTTCCAAACTCAAAATGTCACCTCAATACCTCCAAATCTTTGTTTCCTTTCCTCAAACCTTCAAGGAAATCACACAAGGGTTCCATTACCTCTTTGATTTGACTACACACAAAAGGGTTTCATCATATTCCAAGGGTTTATGGTGTTGCTTACCTCAAAATATAGATCTCAAGGCATCGGATACTATTTTGGTGACGAAAAGGTAAGATGCGGCTACGGAAACTAAGGGGAAACCTTCTTCCCTCTTCCTTCTCTTCTTCTTCCTCTTTTTCTCGCTCTTCTTTACTCCTCTCACCAACTTGCTGAAATCATAAATGGGAGAGAGAGGGAGAAATAAATGCTATTTATACCTTGGTTAATAAATATCTTCTAAGGCTTCTTTGGTTTTGCCCCTTTTATGGACCAAACAAATTAAATTGCGGTTCCGGGTGAAATAGCCGACATTATCGGACACACGTGACTTCATTACGACGAGGAACCCGATATACACGTGCTCACCCAAGTTGGGCTTATTGGGGGCCCACGTTTCCCTTACAAGTGGGTTTCGTTCCTACCAATGACCACCCACCAGTCGACAACAACAAGGCCAAGCTTGCTATACTTTGGAGGGAAATAGGATCTTGACGCGTAACTCACTCTCGCCATGTGTTGTGGACTAAGTTTTCATTATTTAATACGATTACATACCTTTTCTATTCGTACATGGCTTTATGGTATGTGTAATGCATGGCTTAGGTGTGTGAATCACATCGAGTATCGACTCAATCTTGTCCGACCACCCTGCATTTGACGTCACCCTTGTAGTCATGCACTATAGGGCACCCGCATCAACCCTTTTTGGTTCGGACCCTGCAAGACCAATTGAACCAACCGGTCAATAAACCAGGGTTTAGAGAGCAAGGCTTTACATTTCTAGTGGCACCATCTTTTCAAAGCTTGACTTGAAAAGTGGTTATCATTAAATTCGTGTCAAGCCTGGTGATGAATGGAAGACGACGTTTAAGACTGTCATGGACTGTTTGAATGGTTTGTAATGCCTTTTGGGTTATCTAACGCACCCTTTACTTTTATGCATTTCATGACTCAAGTATTACGACCTTTCCTTGGTAGATGTGCTGTAGTATAGTTTGATGATATATAGATCTTTAGCAAGTCTATTGATGAGCATTTACAGCACCTTTATGATGTACTACTCGTGTTGCATAAAGAGTATTTGTTTGCAGCCACTGATAAGTGCTATTTCATGAAGGGTCAAATCCTAATTTTGGGATTCAACGTATCAGGCGATGGTGTGTCAGTTGACGAAGCCAAAGTCGACCTACCAATATCCATGAAGTTCAAATTTTTCATGGACTAGCATCATTCTATCACCGCTTTATATCTCACTTCAGTACCATTTGTTGCACCACTCACAGCGTGCACAAAGAAAGGTAGGTTCAAGTGGATGAGTGCAACCCAACAAAGCTTCGAGCACTTGAATGAGAGATTGAGCACTGCCCTTGCACTTGTGTTACCCAATTTTGACTTAATATTCGAGGTGCATTGCGATGCATCGGGAACGGGCATTGGAGCAGTACTTAGTCAAGGTGGATGCCCCATCGCATATTTTAGCGAGAAGCTTGGAGATGCCAATCAACGCTATAGTACTTATGATTAGAGTTTTATGCTCTATATCGTACATTGGAGCATTGTGACAATACCTTATTGATCGTGAGTTTATTTTGTATACTGACCATGAGGCATTGAAGTATATTTCAGATCAAAAGCTCAACTCACGACGAGTTAAGTGGGCAAACTTTTTACAAGATTTTACTTTTGTGATCAAGCACAACGCAGGAGTTCAAAATCAAGTTTTTGATGTGCTTAGTCGTAAGCGTACATTGCTCTATACCATGCACACTACCGTGCTTGGTTTTGAATCATTTCAAGAGCTCTAGCAGAGGACAAGTAATTCTCTAGTATTGTTGATGACGTGCATCATAAGCGGACAACACTCTACATTCACTGATGGGTTTCTTTTTTAAAGAAACCACCTATGTGTGCCAGAATGTTCGTTGCGTAGCAAGATCAAATCTAAGTTGCACAATGAAGGTCACTTTGGGTGTGACAAGACACTTTAGTTTGGAAGCCCAATATTATTGGCCACATCTGAAACGAGATGTACACCGATTCGTGAAGCGTTGTTGAGCATGTCAGGTAGCTAAAGGACAAGCCATGAATGCGGGATTGTATATACCACTATCAATTCCAGCCACGGTTTCAAGCATCGGTCTCGTACTGGGTCGGTATCAATTGAGATTGATCTAGGATCCTTGATCGATCCGAATCGATGTTCCATATCATTTCAGGGATAAAATGGTAAAAAAAATAGTACTTATTAAAAAAAACATGGGTAAAATAGACCGATACCCACCAATTTGATCCGATCCAAATTGGTATCGATAGACCTGATACCGACACTGTCCCCTAAATCCTTGATTCCAGCAGCAACTTGGGAGGATATTTCGATGGATTTTGTGCTTATTACCATGTAGACAATGAGGCATGGACTCTATCTTTGTAGCAGTGGATCAGTTCTCGAAGATGGCGCATGTCATACTTGTCGAAAGACGATGGATGTGTCGTGTATTGCTGAATTGTTCTTTCAAGAGGTCTTCAAGTTACATGGAGTGACAAAAACTATTACATCAGACAGAGACTCGAAGTTCCTTGATCATTTTGGGAGACACTTGTGGCGTGGCATTGGTACTACACTTCAGTACAGTACCGAAATTCATCCACAAACGGACAGACAGACTGAGGTCGTTAATCAATCGTTGGGTAATTTACTTCGAGCTTTGATTCTGGGGAGACTCGTTTGCCTATGGGTGAGTTATGTTTGGGCCTTATTGCCACCAGAGCGGCGTACGATAAGTTAAGCTCCTGGAAGATGGGTCTCCTTGAAGTGCTTGAATCCCTTGGCCCAAATGCGCATCGTTTGAAACTGCCGTCCCACATTAAAACATCCAACATTTTTAATGTGAAAAATCTGAAGCAATATTATGGAGATTCGCCAAATGATGGAGACTTCAATTCGGGGATGAATTTCTTTCAACTTGGGGGGAATGATGCAACCGTGAAACTGCATGAAGAAGCAATAGAGGCCAAGGGAACACATCCAAAACCCTTAGGAGATCAGCTAGGATCAAGAGCCGAGCTAACAAATAGCCCACCTTGCATGCCACATCAGCAAGGTATCTTTCCCCTCCTCCATGCCTCTAATAGAAGGATGAAAAACATAAATAAATCCCTTCCAAGAATTCCTATTTTTGAGGGTCTCAAGTGATTGCATTGGGAATAAATTCTTTCCTATTTTAAAGGAAGGATTGCTACTCTTTTGGAAAACCAGCCAAGCACTACCGCTTGGAGATTTTAATCTCATCAAATATTATGTATTTGAAAAGCAATCCATTATCTATTTGGTAGGAAATTTAAAATGGATTATCACTTAACCACCAAGCAAGACAACCAAGATTGTCCAAGCTTGGACAGCAAGGAGGGACGGTTGTGGCCGCCAACATTCCTTTTTTTTTTTATTTTTAGAGAAATAATGTATCAAGGATCCTATCTCGTTTGGGGATACCTTGAATAGGTTGCTTCTATTGTTTTGATCTTTCATTCTCTGCTGTAGAATTATAGGGGTAGGGCTAGAGAATTAGGAATTTTATTTTCCTACTTAAATGTAACTTAGTTAGGGAATCGACGGAGATTTTGATTAATGAATTAGCTCATCTTGAGTTTTATTTGAGACCTTTGAAGAGTCTCCACCGAACCTAGAAGAGTTACAACAAAGTCTTGAAGAACTACAATCCTTGCATTTTTTTTCCTTCTCATTTGTGATTGCCCTACATGTTGATCCTTGGCGTAGGCGACCTTGAACTCACGTTTCCAAGGACTGCATCAGGAAGTGGGGAAAGGAAACCAACTAAATCGAGTAGGTAAGGGAAAAGGAGAAACCCAATCGTCTTCAACCTCCAGCTCTTGAACCAGCCTCAATGAAGGAGAAGCAGTCGATTAAAGCTCATCGATCTAAATAGGTAGTTAAGGGTATTTTAGGGATGTTCATATAAAAGGGGTAAACTGTACTTTAAAAGAATTCAAAAGATGAAGATTGGTTTATAAAATTAAAGGCTACCAAAGTAGGGCACATGCATGGTCATACTTTATTACATAGAAATATAGGTGAGGGTATGATGGGTATTTCACTCACATGGAGTGAATTGTTAATTTAATTAAGTTGAGGGTGATACTATATTTAGTAGTGTTGCTGCCGAAAATCTGTATGAGCTGATCCTGCACAAGCAAAGACGGCAGAGGCTCGGAGCTTTGTCCGGGGTTAGTCCTCCGATGCTCAAGTTAGAGATCGGCCGCACAGCTTTTTTACAGGAGTAATGGTGTGGGTTTTGATGCTTACCCTCTTCCTTCCTCTCGGGCCCTCTTATATAGCTCTTAGGGTTTTGGGTTTCCCCTTTCCTTGGAGGAGTCCTCCTCAGGTCCACCTCTTTTCCTTTTAGAGTTCTACTCGGATACGTCCTATCCCCTTTGTGGGGAATATTCTCTTCATGTGGTTGACGTGGTAGAGTCCTCGCAGCCTCTAATAGGTGGGTGACACGTGTCCAGGTGGACGACGCGTGTCCTTACCCTACTGGGCAATCAATTTGGCCATATCAGGAGCCCCTTACTCCTGCTAGGAGACTCTTCCTGTGGGAGTAATCAAATTTTTTGTCATCTTTTCTCTCTCTTTTTTTTGGTCCCTTTGGCCTTATTCTTTCGGCTTCGGCTTTAGTTCTGCTTGCGACCGAGACCTTCGGTAAGCCGATGTGAAGACCTTCGATC
Source organism: Macadamia integrifolia (assembly GCF_013358625.1). NCBI lineage: Eukaryota > Viridiplantae > Streptophyta > Magnoliopsida > Proteales > Proteaceae > Macadamia > Macadamia integrifolia. Next base: position 12,396,813 of record NC_056570.1, read on the forward strand.
AGTTTGGCTCGGCCTTGCCCGAGCCCCCGACCGAGGCGGAGACCTTCGGTTAGGTCCGCTCGGCCTTGGCCTGAGCTCCCAACCGAGGTAAGGACCTTCGGTCGGGTCCGTTCGGCCTTGGCCTGAACTCCCAACCAAGGTAAGGACCTTCGGTCAGGTCTGAACTCCCAACCGAGGTAAGGACCTTCGGTCAGGTCCGTTCGGCCTTAGCCTAAACTCCCAACCGATGTAAGGACCTTCGGTCAGGTCCGTTCGGCCTTGGCCTGAACTCCCAACCGAGGTAAGAACCTTCGGTCAGGTCTGTTCGGCCTTGGCCTGAACTCCCAATCGAGGTAAGGACCTTCGATCAGGTCCGTTTGGCCTTGGCTTGAACTCCCAATGGAGGTAAGACCTTCGATCAGGTCCATTTGGCCTTAGCCTAAACTCCCAACCGAGGTAAGGACCTTCGGTCAGGTCCGTTCGGCCTTGGCCTGAACTCCCAACCGAGGTAAGGACCTTCGGTCAGTTCGGCTCGGCCTTTCCTGAGTCCCCAACCGAGGTAAGGACCTTCGGTCAGGTCCGATCGACCTTGGACTGAACTCCCAACCGAGGTAAGGACCTTCGGTTAGGTCCGCTCGGCCTTGGTCTGAGGCCCCAACCGAGGTAAGGACCTTCGATCAATTCGGATCGGCCTTACCTGAGCCCCCAATCGAGGTAAGGACCTTCAGTCAGGTTCGCTTGGCCATGGCCTGAGCTCTCAACCGAGGTAGGGACCTTCGGTCAGCTCAGCTTGGCCTTTGCCTGAGCCCCCAACCGAGGTGAGGACCTTCGGTTAGCTCGACTCGGCCTTGGCCTGGACTCCCAACCGAGGTAAGGACCTTCGGTCAGGTCCGTTCGGCCTTGGCTTGAACTCCCAACCGAAGTAAGGACCTTCGGTCAGGTCCATTCGGCCTTGGCCTGAACTCCCAACCAAGGTAAGGACCTTCGGTCAGGTCCGTTCGGCCTTGGCCCGAACTCCCAACCGAGGTAAGGACCTTCGGTCAGGTCCGTTCGGCCTTGGCATGAACTCCCAACCGAGGTAAGGACCTTCGGTCAGGTCCGTTTGGCCTTGTCCTGAGCCCCCAACCGAGGTAAGGACCTTCAGTCAGGTTTGCTCGGCTATGGCCTGAGCTCTCAATTGAGGTAGGGACCTTTGGTCAGCTCAACTCGGCCTTTGCCTGAGCCCTCAACCAAGGTGAGGACCTTCGGTCAGCTTGGCTCGGCCTTCGTCTGAGCCCCCAACCAAGGTGAGGACCTTCGGTCAAGTCTGTTCCGACGCAAACCTCGAGGGTTGGTAATTGGTGATGTGGCGGTGCCATTAATGCTCGGGTAGTCGTACTATTTTTCTTCCATCTATATAGTGTGGGGGTCTATTTGTGGGGCACTTTTCTTTTTCCCTCAGAGAGCCTTCCTTTAGTCTCAGTGTTTCTTTCGGAGAGCTTACCCTCAGTCTCGGCTTTCTTTTAGTTTAGCAACATTTCGAAAGTAAGTTCAATATCTTGTTCGTCGGGCAACAGTCCATCGTCTTTCGAAAGGACAAGGTCTATCCGTAGGCGACGGAGTCCAGGGGAGGTCTGAGGGATGTCCTCGAACTCCACCGATTTGCCCTCTGCCCGGGCCTCATCGTCTGCGGCCTCACCATCTGGGTCCGAGGGTGGCTCAAATGGTGTAGGATTTAGGGAGAGGATGCTCGATTCCCCAGCCCAGACCCAGGAACCCTTAGAGGTGGAGGATCTCCACATCGTATCCACCATGGATGAGTCGGAACTGGAGGAGCTGAGGGCCTCCTTCAGTATCTCGGACGCTTTCGAGCGCCGGCTGTCCAGACCGTCTGACCGAGCCAGCTATCAAAACTCTGAAGAGCTGTGCTTGTACAAGGAGGCGTTTAAGGCCGGCCTTTGGCTTCCCCTCCATCCCTTCTTCGCCTGAGTGTTTCGGCACTACGGGATTTATTCGACCCAGCTGACGCTGAACGGATGGCGGCAGATACTCAGCTTCGTCGTCCTTTTCTCTAGGCACCAGAGGCCTCTCTCCTTTCCTCTCTTTGTCAACTACTTCTTCCTTCAGGCCTGCAAGGGGCTTTCGGGATGGTACTACTTCTGCCCTCGGAAGGACCTTCGGCTACTGAACGGTTACCCGACATCGATCTACAGGTGGAAGGAGAAATTCTTCTTCATGAGGTCGTCCGAGGGGGTGCCCTTCGGCACCGTCTGGGATATCCCTGACCTAAGGACGGTGAACTCCACCCCTACCCTTTTTGGGGTAGACGCAGAGTCGATGGCGATGGCGAGGCAGCCAGAAACCTACCCTCCAGTCGAGTCCGAATGCCTTAAGTCCGACGCCATCCTGTTCAAATTCGGGCTTAGCCCGGGTGAGTTAGGCCAGTCCATGTTTACTTCCCTCGGGCATCGGTATTTCGTACTGACCACCTTCATTTCTTCATGCAGTGTAAATCTCCAGGGCCGAGGCTAGGGCTGCCGTAGCGGAGAGGCAAGCCCAAATAAGGGAGGCCAGGGCGCGGGATGTGCAGCAGCAGCAGAGGACGAAGAGGAAAGAGAAGAAGAAGGGGCCCTCCTCCTCTGAGGCTCCCCCCCGAAGAAAAGATCCAGGGGCGAGGGACCAAGCACCGAGGCAGTCCAGGCCCTTGCTGCTCCGGGCCATAACATGCCTGCCCGAGACTCCTCCCCCATTGCAGACTTCAAAAGCCCGAGGGTAGGGAGCGTGAGGGCCGAGGTAGGATTTGTCCCTCAGTGGTTGGTCAAGGAAGACGACACCTTGTCAGTCGGGCGTGTTGCTCGAGAGCTGGTAATAAAGGGCAGTCTTCCCCAAGATGCTGCAGAAGCTCAACGACAAGGGATGGCGGCCATGATAACTAGCGCCTGCATCTTCATGGCCGGGGTAAGCTTCAGTCCTCTATCCTTAGTTTATTTATCATCGCAACATTCTGACCATCGGTGTCTTATGTAGGCCCAAAACCAAATGGGTCAGCTGGCGATTCGAGCCGAAGCTATGGGCCAAGACCTCGAGGCTACCGAATGAGAGAAGTCGGTCCTGGAGAATGAGCGTTCTGTTCTCCTCGAGAAGGTGGAGCACCTAGAAGTGGACCTCCTCCTTACGCGCTAGGAATGCGATCGAAAACTTACGGAGCTGAAGGTGCTGATGAATCAAAGGTTCAGGAGGCCGAGGCCGAGGCCCTAAGAAGTATAGATCCTCCGAGGACTTTCGGGAAGAGATCAAGCGTGCCATCACCCCTGGGTTCACAATGGGTGCTATCGAGGTCCGAGACTGAGTCCTCGAGCGTTACCCAAGGGTCTCTTTCGAGGACAGCGGGCTCATCTTCGAAGAGGAGTGTATTGAGGTGGCCCCATCAGCCGCCGAGGTTGCCAATGCTGACGGTGGAGGCTGTAGTGAGGAAGGTGAGGTTCAACTGCAACGCGAGGTGCCTCCAACTCCCGATCACGATGGCTCCGATCGGGAGACCCACCATGTCGAGGATGAGGCCATAAATCCGATGGACACCCCCTGAAGCCACCTTGGGTCTTAGCTCAGCCTATGAGCTCCTGTGTGTGTGTGTGTGTGT